>NW_026599597.1:1560000-1577500 GCF_023634155.1 Falco peregrinus | reverse complement strand
TGCACTTAACACTAACCCTAACCCTAACCCTAACCCTAACTCTAATCCTGACCCTAAGGGGCCTAACCCTTGACGGAACTCTAAACCTCAGCTGTGCATGTCATGTACATAACCCTAACCCTAACCCTAACCCTAACCCTAACCTTAACCCTAACGCTAACCCTAACCCTAACCCTGACCCTAAGAGGCCTAACCCAAAACGGAACTCTAAACCTCAGCTGTGCATGGCATGCACTTAACCCTAACCCTAACCCTAACCCTAACCCTAACCCTAACCCTAACACTAACCCTAACCCTAACTCTAATCCTGACCCTAAGGGGCCTAAACCTTGACAAAACTCTAAACCTCAGCTGTGCATGTCATGTACATAACCCTAACCCTAACCCTAACCCTAACCCTAATCCTAACCCTAATCCTAACACTAACCCTGACCCTAAGAGGCCTAACCCAAAACGGAACTCTAAACCTCAGCTGTGCATTGCATGCACTTAACCCTAACCCTAACCCTTACCCTAACCCTAACCCTAACCCTAACTCTAATCCTGACCCTATTGGGCCTACCCCTTTCGTAACTCTAAACCTCAGCTGTGCATGGCATGTACATAACCCTAACCCTAACCCTTACCCTAACCCTAACCCTAACCCTAACCCTAACCCTAACCCTAACCCTAACGCTAACCCTAAGAGGCCTAACCCTAAACGCAACTCTAAACCTCAGCTGTGCATGGCATGTACGTAACCCTAAACCTAACCCTAACCCTAACCCTAATGCTGACCCTAAGAGGCCTAACACAAAACAGAACTCTAAACCTCAGCTGTGCATGGCATGCACTTAACCCTAATCCTAACCCTAGCCCGAACCCTAACCCTAACCCTAATCCTGACCCTAAGAGGCCTAACCCTAAACGCAACTCTAAACCTCAGCTGTGCATGGCATGTACGTAACCCTAACCCTAACCCTAACCCTAACCCTAACCCTAACCCTAACCCTGACCCTAAGAGGCCTAACCCAAAACGGAACTCTAAACCTCAGCTGTGCATGGCATGCAGTTAACACTAACCCTAACCCTAACCCTAACCCTAACCCTAACCCTAACCTTAACCCTAACCCTAACCCTAAGTGACCTAACCCTAAACGCAACTCTAAACCTCAGCTGTGCATGGCATGCACTTAACCCTAACCCTAACCCTAACCCTAACCCTAACCCTAACCCTAACCCTGACCCTAAGAGGCCTAACACTAAATGCAACTCTAAACCTCAGCTGTGCATGGCATGTACGTAACCCTAACCCTAACCCTAACCCTAACCCTAACCCTAACCCTAACCCTGACCCTAAGAGGCCGAACCCAAAACGGAACTCTAAACCTCAGTTGTGCATGGCATGTACCTAACCCTAACCCTAACCCTAACTCTAACCCTAACCCTAACCCTAATCCTAAACCTAACCCTAACCCTGACCCTAAGAGTCCTAACCCTAGACGCAACTCTAAACCTCAGCTGTGCATGGCATGTACCTAACCCTAACCCTAACCCTAACCCTAACCCTAACCCTAACCCTAACCCTAACCCTAACCCTAACCCTAACCCTAATCCTGACCCTAAGAGGCCTAACCCTTGACGGAACTCTATAACCTCAGCTGTGCATGGCATGTACCTAACCCTAACCCTTACCCTAACCCTAATCCTAACGCTAACCCTAACCCTAACGCTAACCCGAACCCTAACCCTAACCCTTATCCGGACCCTAAGAGGCCTAACCCTAAACGCAACTCTAAACCTCAGCTGTGCATGTCATGTACCTAACCCTATACCCTAAACCTAAGCCTAACCCTAACCCTAACCCTAACCCTAACCTTAACCCTAACCCTAACCCTAAGAGACCTAACCCAAAACGGAACTCTAAACCTCAGCTGTGCATGGCATGCACTTAACCCTAACCCTAACCCTAACCCTAACCCTAACCCTAACCCTAACCCTAACCCTAACCCTAAACCTAACCTTAACCGTAACCCTAAGAGGCCTAACCCTAAACGCAACTCTAAACCTCAGCTGTGCATGGCATGTACGTAACCCTAACCCTAACCCTAACCCTAACCCTAACCCTAAGCCTAACCCTAACCCTAACCCTAACCCTAATCCTGACCCTAAAGGTCCTAACCCTTGACGGAACTCTAAACCTCAGCTGTGCATGGCATGTACATAACCCTAACCCTAACCCTAACCCTAAGAGGCCGAACCCAAAACGGAACTCTAAACCTCAGTTGTGCATGGCATGTACCTAACCCTAACCCTAACCCTAACTCTAACCCTAACCCTAACCCTAATCCTAAACCTAACCCTAACCCTGACCCTAAGAGTCCTAACCCTAGACGCAACTCTATACCTCAGCTGTGCATGGCAGGTACATAACCCTAACCCTAACCCTAACCCTAACCCTAACCCTAACCCTAAAACTAACCCTAATCCTGACCCTAAGAGGCCTAACCCTTGACGGAACTATAAACCTCAGCTGTGCATGGCATGTACCTAACCCTAACCCTAACCGTAACCCTAACCCTAACCCTAACCCTAACCCTAACCCTGACCCTAAGAGGCCTAACCCAAAACGGAACTCTAAACCTCAGCTGTGCATGGCATGCAGTTAACCCTAACCCTAACCCTAACCCTAACCCTAACCCTAACCCTAATCCTAACCTTAACCCTAACCCTAACCCTAAGAGGCCTAACCCTAAACGCAACTCTAAACCTCAGCTGTGCATGGCATGCACTTAACCGTAACCGTAACCGTAACCGTAACCCTAACCCTAACCCTAACCCTAACCCTAACCCTAACGCTAACCCTAACCCTAACCCTAACCCTAACCCTAACCTTAACCCTAACCCTAAGAGGCCTAACCCTAAACGCAACTCTAAACCCCAGCTGTGCATGGCATGTAGGAAACCCTAACCCTAACCCTAACCCTAACCCTAACCCTTACCCTAACCCTAACGCTAACCCTAACCCTAACTCTAATCCTGACCCTAAGGGGCCTAACCCTTGACGGAACTCTAAACCTCAGCTGTGCATGTCATGTACATAACCCTAACCCTAACCCTAACCTTAACCGTAACGCTAACCCTAACCCTAACCCTGACCCTAAGAGGCCTAACCCAAAACGGAACTCTAAACCTCAGCTGTGCATGGCATGCACTTAACCCTAACCCTAACCCTAACCCTAACCCTAACCCTAACCCTGACCCTAAGAGGCCTAACCCAAAACGGAACTCTAAACCTCAGCTGTGCATGGCATGCAATTAACACTAACCCTAACCCTAACCCTAACCCTAACCCTAACCCTAACCTTAACCCTAACCCTGACCCTAAGAGGCCTAACCCAAAACGGAACTCTAAACCTCAGCTGTGCATGGCATGTACCTAACCCTAACCCTAACCCTAACCCTAACCCTAACCCTAACCCTAACCCTAACCCTAACCCTAACCCTAACCCTAACCCTAACCCTAAACCTAACCTTAACCGTAACCCTAAGAGGCCTAACCCTAAACGCAACTCTAAACCTCAGCTGTGCATGGCATGTACGTAACCCTAACCCTAACCCTAACCCTAACCCTAACCCTAACCCTAACCCTAACCCTAACCCTAACCCTAATCCTGACCCTAAGGGTCCTAACCCTTGACGGAACTCTAAACCTCAGCTGTGCATGGCATGTACATAACCCTAACCCTAACCCTGACCCTAAGAGGCCGAACCCAAAACGGAACTCTAAACCTCAGTTGTGCATGGCATGTACCTAACCCTAACCCTAACCCTAACTCTAACCCTAACCCTAACCCTAATCCTAAACCTAACCCTAACCCTGACCCTAAGAGTCCTAACCCTAGACGCAACTCTATACCTCAGCTGTGCATGGCAGGTACATAACCCTAACCCTAACCCTAACCCTAACCCTAACCCTAACCCTAAAACTAACCCTAATCCTGACCCTAAGAGGCCTAACCCTTGACGGAACTATAAACCTCAGCTGTGCATGGCATGTACCTAACCCTAACCCTAACCGTAACCCTAACCCTAACCCTAACCCTAACCCTAACCCTGACCCTAAGAGGCCTAACCCAAAACGGAACTCTAAACCTCAGCTGTGCATGGCATGCAGTTAACCCTAACCCTAACCCTAACCCTAACCCTAACCCTAACCCTAATCCTAACCTTAACCCTAACCCTAACCCTAAGAGGCCTAACCCTAAACGCAACTCTAAACCTCAGCTGTGCATGGCATGCACTTAACCGTAACCGTAACCGTAACCGTAACCGTAACCCTAACCCTAACCCTAACCCTAACCCTAACGCTAACCCTAACCCTAACCCTAACCCTAACCCTAACCCTAACGTTAACCCTAACCCTAAGAGGCCTAACCCTAAACGCAACTCTAAACCCCAGCTGTGCATGGCATGTAGGAAACCCTAACCCTAACCCTAACCCTAACATTAACCCTAACGCTAACCCTAACCCTAACCCTGACCCTAAGAGGCCTAACCCAAAACGGAACTCTAAACCTCAGCTGTGCATGGCATGCACTTAACCCTAACCCTAACCCTAACCCTAACCCTAACCCTAACCCTTACCCTAACCCTAACGCTAACCCTAACCCTAACTCTAATCCTGACCCTAAGGGGCCTAACCCTTGACGGAACTCTAAACCTCAGCTGTGCATGTCATGTACATAACCCTAACCCTAACCCTAACCCTAACCCTAACCTTAACCGTAACGCTAACCCTAACCCTAACCCTGACCCTAAGAGGCCTAACCCAAAACGGAACTCTAAACCTCAGCTGTGCATGGCATGCACTTAACCCTAACCCTAACCCTAACCCTAACCCTAACCCTAACCCTAACCCTAACGCTAACCCTAACCCTAACCCTAATCCTGACCCTAAGGGGCCTAACCCTTGACGGAACTCTAAACCTCAGCTGTGCATGTCATGTACATAACCCTAACCCTAACCCTAACCCTAACCCTAACCCTAACCCTAATCCTAACACTAACCCTGACCCTAAGAGGCCTAACCCAAAACGGAACTCTAAACCTCAGCTGTGCATTGCATGCACTTAACCCTAACCCTAACCCTTACCCTAACCCTAACCCTAACCCTAACTCTAATCCTGACCCTATTGGGCCTACCCCTTTCGTAACTCTAAACCTCAGCTGTGCATGGCATGTACATAACCCTAACCCTAACCCTAACCCTAACCCTAACCCTAACCCTAACCTTAACCCTAACCCTAACGCTAACCCTAAGAGGCCTAACCCTAAACGCAACTCTAAACCTCAGCTGTGCATGGCATGTACGTAACCCTAAACCTAACCCTAACCCTAACCCTAATGCTGACCCTAAGAGGCCTAACACAAAACAGAACTCTAAACCTCAGCTGTGCATGGCATGCACTTAACCCTAACCCTAACCCTAACCCGAACCCTAACCCTAACCCTAATCCTGACCCTAAGAGGCCTAACCCTAAACGCAACTCTATACCTCAGATGTGCATGGCATGTACGTAACCCTAACGCTAACCCTAACCCTAACCCTAACCCTAACCCTAACCCTAACCCTGACCCTAAGAGGCCTAACCCAAAACGGAACTCTAAACCTCAGCTGTGCATGGCATGCAGTTAACACTAACCCTAACCCTAACCCTAACCCTAACCCTAACCCTAACCTTAACCCTAACCCTGACCCTAAGAGGCCTAACCCAAAACGGAACTCTAAACCTCAGCTGTGCATGGCATGTACCTAACCCTAACCCTAACCCTAACCCTAACCCTAACCCTAACCCTAACCCTAACCCTAACCCTAACCCTAACCCTAAACCTAACCTTAACCGTAACCCTAAGAGGCCTAACCCTAAACGCAACTCTAAACCTCAGCTGTGCATGGCATGTACGTAACCCTAACCCTAACCCTAACCCTAACCCTAACCCTAACCCTAACCCTAACCCTAACCCTAACCCTAACCCTAATCCTGACCCTAAGGGTCCTAACCCTTGACGGAACTCTAAACCTCAGCTGTGCATGGCATGTACATAACCCTAACCCTAACCCTAACCCTAAGAGGCCGAACCCAAAACGGAACTCTAAACCTCAGTTGTGCATGGCATGTACCTAACCCTAACCCTAACCCTAACTCTAACCCTAACCCTAACCCTAATCCTAAACCTAACCCTAACCCTGACCCTAAGAGTCCTAACCCTAGACGCAACTCTATACCTCAGCTGTGCATGGCAGGTACATAACCCTAACCCTAACCCTAACCCTAACCCTAACCCTAAAACTAACCCTAATCCTGACCCTAAGAGGCCTAACCCTTGACGGAACTATAAACCTCAGCTGTGCATGGCATGTACCTAACCCTAACCCTAACCGTAACCCTAACCCTAACCCTAACCCTAACCCTAACCCTGACCCTAAGAGGCCTAACCCAAAACGGAACTCTAAACCTCAGCTGTGCATGGCATGCAGTTAACCCTAACCCTAACCCTAACCCTAAACCTAACCCTAACCCTAATCCTAACCTTAACCCTAACCCTAACCCTAAGAGGCCTAACCCTAAACGCAACTCTAAACCTCAGCTGTGCATGGCATGCACTTAACCGTAACCGTAACCGTAACCGTAACCCTAACCCTAACCCTAACCCTAACCCTAACCCTAACGCTAACCCTAACCCTAACCCTAACCCTAACCCTAACCTTAACCCTAACCCTAAGAGGCCTAACCCTAAACGCAACTCTAAACCCCAGCTGTGCATGGCATGTAGGAAACCCTAACCCTAACCCTAACCCTAACCTTAACCCTAACGCTAACCCTAACCCTAACCCTGACCCTAAGAGGCCTAACCCAAAACGGAACTCTAAACCTCAGCTGTGCATGGCATGCACTTAACCCTAACCCTAACCCTAACCCTAACCCTAACCCTAACCCTTACCCTAACCCTAACGCTAACCCTAACCCTAACTCTAATCCTGACCCTAAGGGGCCTAACCCTTGACGGAACTCTAAACCTCAGCTGTGCATGTCATGTACATAACCCTAACCCTAACCCTAACCCTAACCCTAACCTTAACCGTAACCCTAACCCTAACCCTAACCCTGACCCTAAGAGGCCTAACCCAAAACGGAACTCTAAACCTCAGCTGTGCATGGCATGCACTTAACCCTAACCCTAACCCTAACCCTGACCCTAACCCTAACCCTAACCCTAACGCTAACCCTAACCCTAACTCTAATCCTGACCCTAAGGGGCCTAACCCTTGACGGAACTCTAAACCTCAGCTGTGCATGTCATGTACATAACCCTAACCCTAACCCTAACCCTAACCCTAACCCTAACCCTAATCCTAACACTAACCCTGACCCTAAGAGGCCTAACCCAAAACGGAACTCTAAACCTCAGCTGTGCATTGCATGCACTTAACCCTAACCCTAACCCTTACCCTAACCCTAACCCTAACCCTAACTCTAATCCTGACCCTATTGGGCCTACCCCTTTCGTAACTCTAAACCTCAGCTGTGCATGGCATGTACATAACCCTAACCCTAACCCTAACCCTAACCCTAACCCTAACCCTAACCTTAACCCTAACCCTAACGCTAACCCTAAGAGGCCTAACCCTAAACGCAACTCTTAACCTCAGCTGTGCATGGCATGTACGTAACCCTAAACCTAACCCTAACCCTAACCCTAATGCTGACCCTAAGAGGCCTAACACAAAACAGAACTCTAAACCTCAGCTGTGCATGGCATGCACTTAACCCTAACCCTAACCCTAACCCGAACCCTAACCCTAACCCTAATCCTGACCCTAAGAGGCCTAACCCTAAACGCAACTCTAAACCTCAGATGTGCATGGCATGTACGTAACCCTAACGCTAACCCTAACCCTAACCCTAACCCTAACCCTAACCCTAACCCTGACCC
Organism: Falco peregrinus; assembly: GCF_023634155.1. Taxonomy (NCBI): domain Eukaryota; kingdom Metazoa; phylum Chordata; class Aves; order Falconiformes; family Falconidae; genus Falco; species Falco peregrinus. The sequence continues at coordinate 1,569,523 of NW_026599597.1, read as the reverse complement.
TAAGAGGCCTAACCCAAAACGGAACTCTAAACCTCAGCTGTGCATGGCATGCAGTTAACACTAACCCTAACCCTAACCCTAACCCTAACCCTAACCCTAACCTTAACCCTAACCCTGACCCTAAGAGGCCTAACCCAAAACGGAACTCTAAACCTCAGCTGTGCATGGCATGTACCTAACCCTAACCCTAACCCTAACCCTAACCCTAACCCTAACCCTAACCTTAACCCTAACCCTAAGAGGCCTAACCCTAAACGGAACTCTAAACCTCAGCTGTGCATGGCATGTAGGTAACCCTAACACTAACCCTAACCCTAACCCTAACCCTAAACCTAACCCTAACCCTAACCCTGACCCTAAGAGGCCTAACCCTAGACGGAACTCTAAACCTCAGCTGTGCTTGGCATGTACCTAACCCTAACCCTAACCCTAACCCTAACCCTAACCCTAACCTTAACCCTAACCTTAACCCTAAGTGATCTAACCCAAAACGGAACTCTAAACCTCACCTGTGCATGGCATGCACTTAACCCTAACCCTAACCCTAACCCTAACCCTTACTCTAATCCTGACCCTAAGGGGCCTAACCCTTGACGGAACTCTAAACCTCAGCTGTGCATGTCATGTACATAACCCTAACCCTAACCCTAACCCTAACCCTAACCTTAACCCTAACGCTAACCCTAACCCTAACCCTGACCCTAAGAGGCCTAACCCAAAACGGAACACTAAACCTCAGCTGTGCATGGCATGCACTTAACCCTAACCCTAACCCTAACCCTAACCCTAACCCTAACCCTAACGCTAACCCTAACCCTAACTCTAATCCTGACCCTAAGGGGCCTAAACCTTGACAAAACTCTAAACCTCAGCTGTGCATGTCATGTAGATAACCCTAACCCTAACCCTAACCCTAACCCTAACCCTAACCCTAACCCTAATCCTAACACTAACCCTGACCCTAAGAGGCCTAACCCAAAACGGAACTCTAAACCTCAGCTGTGCATTGCATGCACTTAACCCTAACCCTAACCCTTACCCTAACCCTAACCCTAACCCTAATCCTGACCCTAAGAGGCCTAACCCTAAACGCAACTCTAAACCTCAGCTGTGCATGGCATGTACGTAACCCTAACCCTAACCCTAACCCTAACCCTAACCCTAACCCTAACCCTGACCCTAAGAGGCCTAACCCAAAACGGAACTCTAAACCTCAGCTGTGCATGGCATGCAGTTAACACTAACCCTAACCCTAACCCTAACTCTAACCCTAACCCTAACCTTAACCCTAACCCTAACCCTAAGTGACCTAACCCTAAACGCAACTCTAAACCTCAGCTGTGCATGGCATGCACTTAACCCTAACCCTAACCCTAACCCTAACCCTAACCCTAACCCTAACCCTAACCCTAACCCTAACCCTGACCCTAAGAGGCCTAACACTAAACGCAACTCTAAACCTCAGCTGTGCATGGCATGTACGTAACCCTAACCCTAACCCTAACCCTAACCCTAACCCTAACCCTAACCCTAACCCTGACCCTAAGAGGCCTAACCCAAAACGGAACTCTAAACCTCAGCTGTGCATGGCATGTACCTAACCCTAACCCTAACCCTAACCCTAACCCTAACCCTAACCCTAACCTTAACCCTAACCCTAAGAGGCCTAACCCTAAACGGAACTCTAAACCTCAGCTGTGCATGTCATGTACATAACCCTAACCCTAACCCTAACCCTAACCCTAACCCTAACCCTAATCCTAACACTAACCCTGACCCTAAGAGGCCTAACCCAAAACGGAACTCTAAACCTCAGCTGTGCATTGCATGCACTTAACCCTAACCCTAACCCTTACCCTAACCCTAACCCTAACCCTAACTCTAATCCTGACCCTATTGGGCCTACCCCTTTCGTAACTCTAAACCTCAGCTGTGCATGGCATGTACATAACCCTAACCCTAACCCTAACCCTAACCCTAACCCTAACCCTAACGCTAACCCTAAGAGGCCTAACCCTAAACGCAACTCTAAACCTCAGCTGTGCATGGCATGTACGTAACCCTAAACCTAACCCTAACCCTAACCCTAATGCTGACCCTAAGAGGCCTAACAAAAAACAGAACTCTAAACCTCAGCTGTGCATGGCATGCACTTAACCCTAACCCTAACCCTAACCCGAAACCTAACCCTAACCCTAATCCTGACCCTAAGAGGCCTAACCCTAAACGCAACTCTAAACCTCAGCTGTGCATGGCATGTACGTAACCCTAACCCTAACCCTAACCCTAACCCTAACCCTAACCCTAACCCTAACCCTGACCCTAAGAGGCCTAACCCAAAACGGAACTCTAAACCTCAGCTGTGCATGGCATGCAGTTAACACTAACCCTAACCCTAACCCTAACCCTAACCCTAACCCTAACCTTAACCCTAACCCTAACCCTAAGTGACCTAACCCTAAACGCAACTCTAAACCTCAGCTGTGCATGGCATGCACTTAACCCTAACCCTAACCCTAACCCTAACCCTAACCCTAACCCTAACCCTAACCCTGACCCTAAGAGGCCTAACACTAAACGCAACTCTAAACCTCAGCTGTGCATGGCATGTACGTAACCCTAACCCTAACCCTAACCCTAACCCTAACCCTAACCCTAACCCTAACCCTGACCCTAAGAGGCCTAACCCAAAACGGAACTCTAAACCTCAGCTGTGCATGGCATGTACCTAACCCTAACCCTAACCCTAACCCTAACCCTTACCCTAACCTTAACCCTAACCCTAAGAGACCTAACCCTAAACGGAACTCTAAACCTCAGCTGTGCTTGGCATGTACCTAACCCTAACCCTAACCCTAACCCTAACCCTAACCCTAACCTTAACCCTAACCTTAACCCTAAGTGATCTAACCCAAAACGGAACTCTAAACCTCACCTGTGCATGGCATGCACTTAACCCTAACCCTAACCCTAACCCTAACCCTAACTCTAATCCTGACCCTAAGGGGCCTAACCCTTGACGGAACTCTAAACCTCAGCTGTGCATGTCATGTACATAACCCTAACCCTAACCCTAACCCTAACCCTAACCTTAACCCTAACGCTAACCCTAACCCTAACACTGACCCTAAGAGGCCTAACCCAAAACGGAACACTAAACCTCAGCTGTGCATGGCATGCACTTAACCCTAACCCTAACCCTAACCCTAACCCTAACCCTAACCCTAACGCTAACCCTAACCCTAACTCTAATCCTGACCCTAATGGACCTAAACCTTGACAAAACTCTAAACCTCAGCTGTGCATGTCATGTACATAACCCTAACCCTAACCCTAACCCTAACCCTAACCCTAACCCTAACCCTAATCCTAACACTAACCCTGACCCTAAGAGGCCTAACCCAAAACGGAACTCTAAACCTCAGCTGTGCATTGCATGCACTTAACCCTAACCCTAACCCTTACCCTAACCCTAACCCTAACCCTAACTCTAATCCTGACCCTATTGGGCCTACCCCTTTCGTAACTCTAAACCTCAGCTGTGCATGGCATGTACATAACCCTAACCCTAACCCTTACCCTAACCCTAACCCTAACCCTAACCCTAACCCTAACGCTAACCCTAAGAGGCCTAACCCTAAACGCAACTCTAAACCTCAGCTGTGCATGGCATGTACGTAACCCTAAACCTAACCCTAACCCTAACCCTAATGCTGACCCTAAGAGGCCTAACACAAAACAGAACTCTAAACCTCAGCTGTGCATGGCATGCACTTAACCCTAATCCTAACCCTAGCCCGAACCCTAACCCTAACCCTAATCCTGACCCTAAGAGGCCTAACCCTAAACGCAACTCTAAACCTCAGCTGTGCATGGCATGTACGTAACCCTAACCCTAACCCTAACCCTAACCCTAACCCTAACCCTAACCCTGACCCTAAGAGGCCTAACCCAAAACGGAACTCTAAACCTCAGCTGTGCATGGCATGCAGTTAACACTAACCCTAACCCTAACCCTAACTCTAACCCTAACCCTAACCTTAACCCTAACCCTAACCCTAAGTGACCTAACCCTAAACGCAACTCTAAACCTCAGCTGTGCATGGCATGCACTTAACCCTAACCCTAACCCTAACCCTAACCCTAACCCTAACCCTAACCCTAACCCTAACCCTGACCCTAAGAGGCCTAACCCAAAACGGAACTCTAAACCTCAGCTGTGCATGGCATGTACGTAACCCTAACCCTAACCCTAACCCTAACCCTAACCCTAACCCTAACCCTAACCCTAACCCTGACCCTAAGAGGCCTAACCCAAAACGGAACTCTAAACCTCAGCTGTGCATGGCATGTACCTAACCCTAACCCTAACCCTAACCCTAACCCTAACCCTAACCCTAACCTTAACCCTAACCCTAAGAGGCCTAACCCTAAACGGAACTCTAAACCTCAGCTGTGCATGTCATGTACATAACCCTAACCCTAACCCTAACCCTAACCCTAACCCTAACCCTAATCCTAACACTAACCCTGACCCTAAGAGGCCTAACCCAAAACGGAACTCTAAACCTCAGCTGTGCATTGCATGCACTTAACCCTAACCCTAACCCTTACCCTAACCCTAACCCTAACCCTAACTCTAATCCTGACCCTATTGGGCCTACCCCTTTCGTAACTCTAAACCTCAGCTGTTCATGGCATGTACATAACCCTAACCCTAACCCTAACCCTAACCCTAACCCTAACCCTAACGCTAACCCTAAGAGGCCTAACCCTAAACGCAACTCTAAACCTCAGCTGTGCATGGCATGTACGTAACCCTAAACCTAACCCTAACCCTAACCCTAATGCTGACCCTAAGAGGCCTAACAAAAAACAGAACTCTAAACCTCAGCTGTGCATGGCATGCACTTAAACCTAACCCTAACCCTAACCCGAACCCTAACCCTAACCCTAATCCTGACCCTAAGAGGCCTAACCCTAAACGCAACTCTAAACCTCAGCTGTGCATGGCATGTACGTAACCCTAACCCTAACCCTAACCCTAACCCTAACCCTAACCCTAACCCTAACCCTGACCCTAAGAGGCCTAACCCAAAACGGAACTCTAAACCTCAGCTGTGCATGGCATGCAGTTAACACTAACCCTAACCCTAACCCTAACCCTAACCCTAACCCTAACCTTAACCCTAACCCTAACCCTAAGTGACCTAACCCTAAACGCAACTCTAAACCTCAGCTGTGCATGGCATGCACTTAACCCTAACCCTAACCCTAACCCTAACCCTAACCCTAACCCTAACCCTAACCCTGACCCTAAGAGGCCTAACACTAAACGCAACTCTAAACCTCAGCTGTGCATGGCATGTACGTAACCCTAACCCTAACCCTAACCCTAACCCTAACCCTAACCCTAACCCTAACCCTGACCCTAAGAGGCCTAACCCAAAACGGAACTCTAAACCTCAGCTGTGCATGGCATGTACCTAACCCTAACCCTAACCCTAACCCTAACCCTTACCCTAACCTTAACCCTAACCCTAAGAGACCTAACCCTAAACGGAACTCTAAACCTCAGCTGTGCTTGGCATGTACCTAACCCTAACCCTAACCCTAACCCTAACCCTAACCCTAACCTTAACCCTAACCTTAACCCTAAGTGATCTAACCCAAAACGGAACTCTAAACCTCACCTGTGCATGGCATGCACTTAACCCTAACCCTAACCCTAACCCTAACCCTAACTCTAATCCTGACCCTAAGGGGCCTAACCCTTGACGGAACTCTAAACCTCAGCTGTGCATGTCATGTACATAACCCTAACCCTAACCCTAACCCTAACCCTAACCTTAACCCTAACGCTAACCCTAACCCTAACACTGACCCTAAGAGGCCTAACCCAAAACGGAACACTAAACCTCAGCTGTGCATGGCATGCACTTAACCCTAACCCTAACCCTAACCCTAACCCTAACCCTAACCCTAACGCTAACCCTAACCCTAACTCTAATCCTGACCCTAATGGACCTAAACCTTGACAAAACTCTAAACCTCAGCTGTGCATGTCATGTACATAACCCTAACCCTAACCCTAACCCTAACCCTAACCCTAACCCTAACCCTAATCCTAACACTAACCCTGACCCTAAGAGGCCTAACCCAAAACGGAACTCTAAACCTCAGCTGTGCATTGCATGCACTTAACCCTAACCCTAACCCTTACCCTAACCCTAACCCTAACCCTAACTCTAATCCTGACCCTATTGGGCCTACCCCTTTCGTAACTCTAAACCTCAGCTGTGCATGGCATGTACATAACCCTAACCCTAACCCTTACCCTAACCCTAACCCTAACCCTAACCCTAACCCTAACGCTAACCCTAAGAGGCCTAACCCTAAACGCAACTCTAAACCTCAGCTGTGCATGGCATGTACGTAACCCTAAACCTAACCCTAACCCTAACCCTAATGCTGACCCTAAGAGGCCTAACACAAAACAGAACTCTAAACCTCAGCTGTGCATGGCATGCACTTAACCCTAATCCTAACCCTAGCCCGAACCCTAACCCTAACCCTAATCCTGACCCTAAGAGGCCTAACCCTAAACGCAACTCTAAACCTCAGCTGTGCATGGCATGTACGTAACCCTAACCCTAACCCTAACCCTAACCCTAACCCTAACCCTAACCCTGACCCTAAGAGGCCTAACCCAAAACGGAACTCTAAACCTCAGCTGTGCATGGCATGCAGTTAACACTAACCCTAACCCTAACCCTAACTCTAACCCTAACCCTAACCTTAACCCTAACCCTAACCCTAAGTGACCTAACCCTAAACGCAACTCTAAACCTCAGCTGTGCATGGCATGCACTTAACCCTAACCCTAACCCTAACCCTAACCCTAACCCTAACCCTAACCCTAACCCTAACCCTGACCCTAAGAGGCCTAACCCAAAACGGAACTCTAAACCTCAGCTGTGCATGGCATGTACGTAACCCTAACCCTAACCCTAACCCTAACCCTAACCCTAACCCTAACCCTAACCCTAACCCTGACCCTAAGAGGCCTAACCCAAAACGGAACTCTAAACCTCAGCTGTGCATGGCATGTACCTAACCCTAACCCTAACCCTAACCCTAACCCTAACCCTAACCCTAACCTTAACCCTAACCCTAAGAGGCCTAACCCTAAACGGAACTCTAAACCTCAGCTGTGCATGTCATGTACATAACCCTAACCCTAACCCTAACCCTAACCCTAACCCTAACCCTAATCCTAACACTAACCCTGACCCTAAGAGGCCTAACCCAAAACGGAACTCTAAACCTCAGCTGTGCATTGCATGCACTTAACCCTAACCCTAACCCTTACCCTAACCCTAACCCTAACCCTAACTCTAATCCTGACCCTATTGGGCCTACCCCTTTCGTAACTCTAAACCTCAGCTGTTCATGGCATGTACATAACCCTAACCCTAACCCTAACCCTAACCCTAACCCTAACCCTAACGCTAACCCTAAGAGGCCTAACCCTAAACGCAACTCTAAACCTCAGCTGTGCATGGCATGTACGTAACCCTAAACCTAACCCTAACCCTAACCCTAATGCTGACCCTAAGAGGCCTAACAAAAAACAGAACTCTAAACCTCAGCTGTGCATGGCATGCACTTAAACCTAACCCTAACCCTAACCCGAACCCTAACCCTAACCCTAATCCTGACCCTAAGAGGCCTAACCCTAAACGCAACTCTAAACCTCAGCTGTGCATGGCATGTACGTAACCCTAACCCTAACCCTAACCCTAACCCTAACCCTAACCCTAACCCTAACCCTGACCCTAAGAGGCCTAACCCAAAACGGAACTCTAAACCTCAGCTGTGCATGGCATGCAGTTAACACTAACCCTAACCCTAACCCTAACCCTAACCCTAACCCTAACCTTAACCCTAACCCTAACCCTAAGTGACCTAACCCTAAACGCAACTCTAAACCTCAGCTGTGCATGGCATGCACTTAACCCTAACCCTAACCCTAACCCTAACCCTAACCCTAACCCTAACCCTAACCCTGACCCTAAGAGGCCTAACACTAAACGCAACTCTAAACCTCAGCTGTGCATGGCATGTACGTAACCCTAACCCTAACCCTAACCCTAACCCTAACCCTAACCCTAACCCTAACCCTAACCCTGACCCTAAGAGGCCTAACCCAAAACGGAACTCTAAACCTCAGCTGTGCATGGCATGTACCTAACCCTAACCCTAACCCTAACCCTAACCCTAACCCTAACCCTTACCCTAACCTTAACCCTAACCCTAAGAGACCTAACCCTAAACGGAACTCTAAACCTCAGCTGTGCATGGCATGTAGGTAACCCTAACACTAACCCTAACCCTAACCCTAACCCTAAACCTAACCCTAACCCTAACCCTGACCCTAAGAGGCCTAACCCTAGACGGAACTCTAAACCTCAGCTGTGCTTGGCATGTACCTAACCCTAACCCTAACCCTAACCCTAACCCTAACCCTAACCCTAACCTTAACCCTAACCCTAACCCTAACTGATCTAACCCAAAACGGAACTCTAAACCTCAGCTGTGCATGGCATGTACCTAACCCTAACCCTAACCCTAACCCTAACCCTAACCCTTACCCTAACCCTAACCCTAACCCTAACCCTAACCCTAACCCTAACCCTGACCCTAAGAGGCCTAACCCAAAACGGAACTCTAAACCTCAGCTGTGCATGGCATGCAGTTAACACTAACCCTAACCCTAACCCTAACCCTAACCCTAAACCTAACCTTAACCCTAACCCTAACCCTAAGTGACCTAACCCTAAACGCAACTCTAAACCTCAGCTGTGCATGGCATGCACTTAACCCTAAACCCTAACCCTAACCCTAACCCTAACCCTAACCCTGACCCTAAGAGGCCTAACACTAAACGCAACTCTAAACCTCAGCTGTGCATGGCATGTACCTAACCCTAACCCTAAGCCTAACCCTAACCCTAACCCTAACCCTAACCCTGACCCTAAGAGGCCTAACCCAAAACGGAACTCTAAACCTCAGCTGTGCATGGCATGTACCTAACCCTAACCCTAACCCTAACCTAACCCTAACCCTAACCCTAACCCTAACCTTAACCCTAACCCTTAGAGGCCTAACCCTAAACGGAACTCTAAACCTCAGCTGTGCATGGCATGTAGGTAACCCTAACACTAACCCTAACCCTAACCCTAACCCTAAACCTAACCCTAACCCTAACCCTGACCCTAAGAGGCCTAACCCTAGACGGAACTCTAAACCTCAGCTGTGCTTGGCATCTACCTAACCCTAACCCTAACCCTAACCCTAACCCTAACCCTAACCTTAACCCTAACCCTGACCCTAAGTGATCTAACCCAAAACGGAACTCTAAACCTCACCTGTGCATGGCATGCACTTAACCCTAACCCTAACCCTAACCCTAACCCTAACCCTAACCCTAACCCTAACCCTAACCCTAACCCTAACCCTA
>NW_026599597.1:1547500-1557500 GCF_023634155.1 Falco peregrinus | reverse complement strand
CCCTAACCCTAACCCTAACCCTAACCCTAACCCTAACCCTGACCCTAAGAGGCCTAACCCAAAACGGAACTCTAAACCTCAGCTGTGCATGGCATGCAGTTAACACTAACCCTAACCCTAACCCTAACCCTAACCCTAAACCTAACCTTAACCCTAACCCTAACCCTAAGTGACCTAACCCTAAACGCAACTCTAAACCTCAGCTGTGCATGGCATGCACTTAACCCTAAACCCTAACCCTAACCCTAACCCTAACCCTAACCCTGACCCTAAGAGGCCTAACACTAAACGCAACTCTAAACCTCAGCTGTGCATGGCATGTACCTAACCCTAACCCTAAGCCTAACCCTAACCCTAACCCTAACCCTAACCCTGACCCTAAGAGGCCTAACCCAAAACGGAACTCTAAACCTCAGCTGTGCATGGCATGTACCTAACCCTAACCCTAACCCTAACCTAACCCTAACCCTAACCCTAACCCTAACCTTAACCCTAACCCTTAGAGGCCTAACCCTAAACGGAACTCTAAACCTCAGCTGTGCATGGCATGTAGGTAACCCTAACACTAACCCTAACCCTAACCCTAACCCTAAACCTAACCCTAACCCTAACCCTGACCCTAAGAGGCCTAACCCTAGACGGAACTCTAAACCTCAGCTGTGCTTGGCATCTACCTAACCCTAACCCTAACCCTAACCCTAACCCTAACCCTAACCTTAACCCTAACCCTAACCCTAAGTGATCTAACCCAAAACGGAACTCTAAACCTCACCTGTGCATGGCATGCACTTAACCCTAACCCTAACCCTAACCCTAACCCTAACCCTAACCCTAACCCTAACCCTAACCCTAACCCTAACCCTAACCCTAAACCAAACCTTAACCGTAACCCTAAGAGGCCTAACCCAAAACGCAACTCTAAACCTCAGCTGTGCATGGCATGTACGTAACCCTAACCCTAACCCTAACCCTAACCCTAACCCTAACCCTAACCCTAATCCTGACCCTAAGGGTCCTAACCCTTGACGGAACTCTAAACCTCAGCTGTGCATGGCATGTACATAACCCTAACCCTAACCCTAAGAGGCCTAACCCTAAATGCAACTCTAAACCTCAGCTGTGCATGGCATGTACGTAACCCTAACCCTAACCCTAACCCTAACCCTAACCCTAACCCTAACCCTGACCCTAAGAGGCCGAACCCAAAACGGAACTCTAAACCTCAGTTGTGCATGGCATGTACCTAACCCTAACCCTAACCCTAACCCTAACCCTAACCCTAATCCTAATCCTAAACCTAACCCTAACCCTGACCCTAAGAGTCCTAACCCTAGACGCAACTCTAAACCTCAGCTGTGCATGGCAGGTACATAACCCTAACCCTAACCCTAACCCTAACCCTAACCCTAACCCTAAAACTAACCCTAATCCTGACCCTAAGAGGCCTAACCCTTGACGGAACTATAAACCTCAGCTGTGCATGGCATGTACCTAACCCTAACCCTAACCCTAACCCTAACCCTAACCCTAACCCTAACCCTAACCCTAACCCTGACCCTAAGAGGCCTAACCCAAAACGGAACTCTAAACCTCAGCTGTGCATGGCATGCAGTTAACCCTAACCCTAACCCTAACTCTAACCCTAACCCTAACTCTAATCCTAACCTTAACCCTAACCCTAACCCTAAGAGGCCTAACCCTAAACGCAACTCTAAACCTCAGCTGTGCATGGCATGCACTTAACCGTAACCGTAACCGTAACCGTAACCGTAACCGTAACCCTAACCCTAACCCTAACCCTAACCCTAACGCTAACCCTAACCCTGACCCTAAGAGGCCTAACACTAAACGCAACTCTAAACCTCAGCTGTGCATGGCATGTACCTAACCCTAACCCTAACCCTAACTCTAACCCTAACCCTAACCCTAACCCTGACCCTAAGAGGCCTAACCCAAAACGGAACTCTAAACCTCAGATGTGCATGGCATGTACCTAACCCTAACCCTAACCCTAACCCTAACCCTAACCCTAACCCTAACCCTAACCTTAACCCTAACCCTTAGAGGCCTAACCCTAAACGGAACTCTAAACCTCAGCTGTGCATGGCATGTAGGTAACCCTTACACTAACCCTAACCCTAACCCTAACCCTAAACCTAACCCTAACCCTAACCCTGACCCTAAGAGGCCTAACCCTAGACGGAACTCTAAACCTCAGCTGTGCTTGGCATCTACCTAACCCTAACCCTAACCCTAACCCTAACCCTAACCTTAACCCTAACCCTAACCCTAAGTGATCTAACCCAAAACGGAACTCTAAACCTCACCTGTGCATGGCATGCACTTAACCCTAACCCTAACCCTAACCCTAATCCTAACCCTAACCCTAACCCTAACCCTAATCCTGACCCTAAGGGTCCTAACCCTTGACGGAAGTCTAAACCTCAGCTGTGCATGGCATGTACATAACCCTAACCCTAACCCTAACCCTAAGAGGCCTAACCCTAAATGCAACTCTAAACCTCAGCTGTGCATGGCATGTACGTAACCCTAACCCTAACCCTAACCCTAACCCTAACCCTAACCCTAACCCTGACCCTAACAGGCCTAACCCAAAACGGAACTCTAAACCTCAGTTGTGCATGGCATGTACCTAACCCTAACCCTAACCCTAACCCTAACCCTAACCCTAACCCTAATCCTAAACCTAACCCTAACCCTGACCCTAAGAGTCCTAACCCTAGACGCAACTCTAAACCTCAGCTGTGCATGGCAGGTACATAACACTAACCCTAACCCTAACCCTAACCCTAACCCTAACCCTAAAACTAACCCTAATCCTGACCCTAAGAGGCCTAACCCTTGACGGAACTATAAACCTCAGCTGTGCATGGCATGTACCTAACCCTAACCCTAACCCTAACCCTAACCCTAACCCTAACCCTAACCCTAACCCTAACCCTAACCCTGACCCTAAGAGGCCTAACCCAAAACGGAACTCTAAACCTCAGCTGTGCATGGCATGCAGTTAACCCTAACCCTAACCCTAACTCTAACCCTAACCCTAACCCTAATCCTAACCTTAACCCTAACCCTAACCCTAAGAGGCCTAACCCTAAACGCAACTCTAAACCTCAGCTGTGCATGGCATGTAGGTAACCGTAAGCCTAACCGAAACCGTAACCCTAACCCTAACCCTAACGCTAACCCTAACCCTAACCCTAACCCTAACCCTAACCTTAACCCTAACCCTAAGAGGCCTAACCCTAAACGCAACTCTAAACCTCAGCTGTGCATGGCATGTAGGAAACCCTAACCCTAACCCTAACCCTAACCTTAACCCTAACGCTATCCCTAACCCTAACCCTGACCCTAAGAGGCCTAACCCAAAACGGAACTCTAAACCTCAGCTGTGCATGGCATGCACTTAACCCTAACCCTAACCCTAACCCTAACCCTAACCCTAACCCTAACCCTAACCCTAACCCTAACCCTAACCCTAATCCTGACCCTAAGGGTCCTAACCCTTGACGGAACTCTAAACCTCAGCTGTGCATGGCATGTACATAACCCTAACCCTAACCCTAACCCTAAGAGGCCTAACCCTAAATGCAACTCTAAACCTCAGCTGTGCATGGCATGTACGTAACCCTAACCCTAACCCTAACCCTAACCCTAACCCTAACCCTAACCCTGACCCTAACAGGCCTAACCCAAAACGGAACTCTAAACCTCAGTTGTGCATGGCATGTACCTAACCCTAACCCTAACCCTAACCCTAACCCTAACCCTAACCCTAATCCTAAACCTAACCCTAACCCTGGCCCTAAGAGTCCTAACCCTAGACGCAACTCTAAACCTCAGCTGTGCATGGCAGGTACATAACCCTAACCCTAACCCTAACCCTAACCCTAACCCTAAAACTAACCCTAATCCTGACCCTAAGAGGCCTAACCCTTGACGGAACTATAAACCTCAGCTGTGCATGGCATGTACCTAACCCTAACCCTAACCCTAACCCTAACCCTAACCCTAACCCTAACCCTAACCCTAACCCTAACCCTGACCCTAAGAGGCCTAACCCAAAACGGAACTCTAAACCTCAGCTGTGCATGGCATGCAGTTAACCCTAACCCTAACCCTAACTCTAACCCTAACCCTAACCCTAATCCTAACCTTAACCCTAACCCTAACCCTAAGAGGCCTAACCCTAAACGCAACTCTAAACCTCAGCTGTGCATGGCATGTAGGTAACCGTAAGCCTAACCGAAACCGTAACCCTAACCCTAACCCTAACGCTAACCCTAACCCTAACCCTAACCCTAACCCTAACCTTAACCCTAACCCTAAGAGGCCTAACCCTAAACGCAACTCTAAACCTCAGCTGTGCATGGCATGTAGGAAACCCTAACCCTAACCCTAACCCTAACCTTAACCCTAACGCTATCCCTAACCCTAACCCTGACCCTAAGAGGCCTAACCCAAAACGGAACTCTAAACCTCAGCTGTGCATGGCATGCACTTAACCCTAACCCTAACCCTAACCCTAACCCTAACCCTAACCCTAACCCTAACCCTAACCCTAACCCTAACCCTAATCCTGACCCTAAGGGTCCTAACCCTTGACGGAACTCTAAACCTCAGCTGTGCATGGCATGTACATAACCCTAACCCTAACCCTAACCCTAAGAGGCCTAACCCTAAATGCAACTCTAAACCTCAGCTGTGCATGGCATGTACGTAACCCTAACCCTAACCCTAACCCTAACCCTAACCCTAACCCTAACCCTGACCCTAACAGGCCTAACCCAAAACGGAACTCTAAACCTCAGTTGTGCATGGCATGTACCTAACCCTAACCCTAACCCTAACCCTAACCCTAACCCTAACCCTAATCCTAAACCTAACCCTAACCCTGGCCCTAAGAGTCCTAACCCTAGACGCAACTCTAAACCTCAGCTGTGCATGGCAGGTACATAACCCTAACCCTAACCCTAACCCTAACCCTAACCCTAAAACTAACCCTAATCCTGACCCTAAGAGGCCTAACCCTTGACGGAACTATAAACCTCAGCTGTGCATGGCATGTACCTAACCCTAACCCTAACCCTAACCCTAACCCTAACCCTAACCCTAACCCTAACCCTAACCCTAACCCTAACCCTAACCCTGACCCTAAGAGGCCTAACCCAAAACGGAACTCTAAACCTCAGCTGTGCATGGCATGCAGTTAACCCTAACCCTAACCCTAACTCTAACCCTAACCCTAACCTTAATCCTAACCTTAACCCTAACCCTAACCCTAAGAGGCCTAACCCTAAACGCAACTCTAAACCTCAGCTGTGCATGGCATGCACTTAACCGTAACCGTAACCGTAACCGTAACCCTAACCCTAACCCTAACCCTAACCCTAACGCTAACCCTAACCCTAACCCTAACCCTAACCCTAACCTTAACCCTAACCCTAAGAGGCCTAACCCTAAACGCAACTCTAAACCTCAGCTGTGCATGGCATGTAGGAAACCCTAACCCTAACCCTAACCCTAACCTTAACCCTAACGCTAACCCTAACCCTAACCCTGACCCTAAGAGGCCTAACCCAAAACGCAACTCTAAACCTCAGCTGTGCATGGCATGTACGTAACCCTAACCCTAACCCTAACCCTAACCCTAACCCTAACCCTAACCCTAACCCTGACCCTAAGAGGCCTAACCCAAAACGGAACTCTAAACCTCAGCTGTGCATGGCATGTACCTAACCCTAACCCTAACCCTAACCCTAACCCTAACCCTAACCCTAACCCTAACCTTAACCCTAACCCTAAGAGGCCTAACCCTAAACGGAACTCTAAACCTCAGCTGTGCATGGCATGTAGGTAACCCTAACACTAACCCTAACCCTAACCCTAAACCTAACCCTAACCCTAACCCTGACCCTAAGAGGCATAACCCTAGACGGAACTCTAAACCTCAGCTGTGCTTGGCATGTACCTAACCCTAACCCTAACCCTAACCCTAACCCTAACCCTAACCTTAACCCTAACCCTAACCCTAAGTGATCTAACCCAAAACGGAACTCTAAACCTCAGCTGTGCTTGGCATGCACTTAACCCTAACCCTAACCCTAACCCTAACCCTAACCCTAACCCTAACCCTAACCCTAACCCTAACCCTAACCCTAACCCTAACCCTAACCCTAACCCTAACCTCAGCTGTGCATGGCATGTACGTAACCCTAACCCTAACCCTTACCCTAACCCTAACCCTAACCCTAACCCTAACCATAACCCTAACCATAACCCTAACCCTAAGAGGCCTAACCCGAAACGCAACTCTAAACCTCAGCTGTGCATGGCATGTAGGAAACCCTAACCCTAACCCTAACCCTAACCTTAACCCTAACGCTAACCCTAACCCTAACCCTGACCCTAAGAGGCCTAACCCAAAACGGAGCTCTAAACCTCAGCTGTGCATGGCATGTACCTAACCCTAACCCTAACCCTAACCCTAACCCTAACCCTAACCCTAACCCTAAACTTAACCCTAACCCTAAGAGACCTAACCCTAAACGGAACTCTAAACCTCAGATGTGCATGGCATGTACGTAACCCTAACCCTAACCCTAACCCTAACCCTAACCCTAACCATAACCCTAACCCTAAACCTAACCTTAATCCTGACCCTAAGAGGCCTAACCCTTGACGGAACTCTATAACCTCAGCTGTGCATGGCATGTACCTAACCCTAACCCTTACCCTAACCCTAATCCTAACGCTAACCCGAACCCTAACGCTAACCCGAACCCTAACCCTAACCCTTATCCTGACCCTAAGAGGCCTAACCCTAAACGCAACTCTAAACCTCAGCTGTGCATGGCATGTACCTAACCCTATACCCTAAACCTAAGCCTAACCCTAACCCTAACCCTAACCCTGACCCTAAGAGGCCTAACCCAAAACGGAACTCTAAACCTCAGCTGTGCATGGCATGCAGTTAACACTAACCCTAACCCTAACCCTAACCCTAACCCTAACCCTAACCTTAACCCTAACCCTAACCCTAAGAGACCTAACCCAAAACGGAACTCTAAACCTCAGCTGTGCATGGCATGCACTTAACCCTAACCCTAACTCTAACCCTAACCTTAACCCTAACCCTAACCCTAACCCTAACCCTAACCCTAACCCTAACCCTAACCCTAACCCTAACCCTAACGCTAACCCTAAGAGGCCTAACCCTAAACGCAACTCTAAACCTCAGCTGTGCATGGCATGTACGTAACCCTAAACCTAACCCTAACCCTAACCCTAATGCTGACCCTAAGAGGCCTAACACAAAACAGAACTCTAAACCTCAGCTGTGCATGGCATGCACTTAACCCTAACCCTAACCCTAACCCGAACCCTAACCCTAACCCTAATCCTGACCCTAAGAGGCCTAACCCTAAACGCAACTCTAAACCTAAGCTGTGCATGGCATGTACGTAACCCTAACCCTAACCCTAACCCTAACCATAACCCTAACCCTAAACCTAACCTTAATCCTGACCCTAAGAGGCCTAACCCTTGACGGAACTCTATAACCTCAGCTGTGCATGGCATGTACCTAACCCTAACCCTTACCCTAACCCTAATCCTAACGCTAACCCTAACCCTAACGCTAACCCGAACCCTAACCCTAACCCTTATCCTGACCCTAAGAGGCCTAACCCTAAACGCAACTCTAAACCTCAGCTGTGCATGGCATGTACCTAACCCTATACCCTAAACCTAAGCCTAACCCTAACCCTAACCCTAACCCTGACCCTAAGAGGCCTAACCCAAAACGGAACTCTAAACCTCAGCTGTGCATGGCATGCAGTTAACACTAACCCTAACCCTAACCCTAACCCTAACCCTAACCCTAACCTTAACCCTAACCCTAACCCTAAGAGACCTAACCCAAAACGGAACTCTAAACCTCAGCTGTGCATGGCATGCACTTAACCCTAACCCTAACTCTAACCCTAACCTTAACTCTAACCCTAACCCTAACCCTAACCCTAACCCTAACCCTAACCCTAACCCTAACCCTAACGCTAACCCTAAGAGGCCTAACCCTAAACGCAACTCTAAACCTCAGCTGTGCATGGCATGTACGTAACCCTAAACCTAACCCTAACCCTAACCCTAATGCTGACCCTAAGAGGCCTAACACAAAACAGAACTCTAAACCTCAGCTGTGCATGGCATGCACTTAACCCTAACCCTAACCCTAACCCGAACCCTAACCCTAACCCTAATCCTGACCCTAAGAGGCCTAACCCTAAACGCAACTCTAAACCTCAGCTGTGCATGGCATGTACGTAACCCTAACCCTAACCCTAACCCTAACCCTAACCCTAACCCTAATCCTAACCCTAAGAGGCCTAACCCAAAACGGAACTCTAAACCTCAGCTGTGCATGGCATGTACCTAACCCTAACCCTAACCCTAACCCTAACCCTAACCCTAACCCTAACCCTAACCCTAACCCTAACCCTAACCCTAACCCTAAGAGGCCTAACCCTAAACGGAACTCTAAACCTCAGCTGTGCATGGCATGTAGGTAACCCTAACACTAACCCTAACCCTAACCCTAACCCTAAACCTAACCCTAACCCTAACCCTGACCCTAAGAGGCGTAACCCTAGACGGAACTCTAAACCTCAGCTGTGCTTGGCATGTACCTAACCCTAACCCTAACCCTAACCCTAACACTAACCCTAACCCTAACCTTAACCCTAACCTTAACCCTAAGTGATCTAACCCAAAACGGAACTCTAAACCTCACCTGTGCATGGCATGCACTTAACCCTAACCCTAACCCTAACCCTAACCCTAACTCTAATCCTGACCCTAAGGGGCCTAACCCTTGACGGAACTCTAAACCTCAGCTGTGCATGTCATGTACATAACCCTAACCCTAACCCTAACCCTAACCCTAACCTTAACCCTAACGCTAACCCTAACCCTAACCCTGACCCTAAGAGGCCTAACCCAAAACGGAACTCTAAACCTCAGCTGTGCATGGCATGCACTTAACCCTAACCCTAACCCTAACCCTAACCCTAACCCTAACCCTAACCCTAACGCTAACCCTAACCCTAACTCTAATCCTGACCCTAAGGGGCCTAAACCTTGACGGAACTCTAAACCTCAGCTGTGCATGTCATGTACATAACCCTAACCCTAACCCTAACCCTAACCCTAACCCTAACCCTAACCCTAATCCTAACACTAACCCTGACCCTAAGAGGCCTAACCCAAAACGGAACTCTAAACCTCAGCTGTGCATTGCATGCACTTAACCCGAACCCTAACCCTTACCCTAACCCTAACCCTAACCCTAACTCTAATCCTGACCCTATTGGGCCTACCCCTTTCGTAACTCTAAACCTCAGCTGTGCATGGCATGTACATAACCCTAACCCTAACCCTAACCCTAACCCTAACCCTAACCCTAACCCTAACGCTAACCCTAAGAGGCCTAACCCTAAACGCAACTCTAAACCTCAGCTGTGCATGGCATGTACGTAACCCTAAACCTAACCCTAACCCTAACCCTAATGCTGACCCTAAGAGGCCTAACACAAAACAGAACTCTAAACCTCAGCTATGCATGGCATGCACTTAACCCTAACCCTAACCCTAACCCGAACCCTAACCCTAACCCTAATCCTGACCCTAAGAGGCCTAACCCTAAACGCAACTCTAAACCTCAGCTGTGCATGGCATGTACGTAACCCTAACCCTAACCCTAACCCTAACCCTAACCCTAACCCTAACCCTAACCCTGACCCTAAGAGGCCTAACCCAAAACGGAACTCTAAACCTCAGCTGTGCATGGCATGCAGTTAACACTAACCCTAACCCTAACCCTAACCCTAACCCTAACCCTAACCTTAACCCTAACCCTAACCCGAAGTGACCTAAACCTAAACGCAACTCTAAACCTCAGCTGTGCATGGCATGCACTTAA
>NW_026599597.1:1537500-1545000 GCF_023634155.1 Falco peregrinus | reverse complement strand
TAACCCTAACCCTAACCCTAACCCTAACCCTAACCCTAACCCTAACCCTAACGCTAACCCTAAGAGGCCTAACCCTAAACGCAACTCTAAACCTCAGCTGTGCATGGCATGTACGTAACCCTAAACCTAACCCTAACCCTAACCCTAATGCTGACCCTAAGAGGCCTAACACAAAACAGAACTCTAAACCTCAGCTGTGCATGGCATGCACTTAACCCTAACCCTAACCCTAACCCTAACCCTAACCCTAACCCTGACCCTAAGAGGCCTAACCCAAAACGGAACTCTAAACCTCAGCTGTGCATGGCATGTACGTAACCCTAACCCTAACCGTAACCCTAACCGTAACCCTAACCCTAACCCTAACCGTAAACCTAACCCTAACCCTAACCCTAACCCTAACCTTAACCCTAACCTTAACCCTAAGTGATCTAACCCAAAACGGAACTCTAAACCTCACCTGTGCATGGCATGCACTTAACCCTAACCCTAACCCTAACCCTAACCCTAACTCTAATCCTGACCCTAAGGGGCCTAACCCTTGACGGAACTCTAAACCTCACCTGTGGATGTCATGTACATAACCCTAACCCTAACCCTAACCCTAACCCTAACCTTAACCCTAACGCTAACCCTAACCCTAACCCTGACCCTAAGAGGCCTAACCCAAAACGGAACTCTAAACCTCAGCTGTGCATGGCATGCACTTAACCCTAACCCTAACCCTAACCCTAACCCTAACCCTAACCCTAACCCTAACCCTAACCCTAACGCTAACCCTAACCCTAACTCTAATCCTGACCCTAAGGGGCCTAACCCTTGACGGAACTCTAAACCTCAGCTGTGCATGTCATGTACATAACCCTAACCCTAACCCTAACCCTAACCCTAACCCTAACCCTAACCCTAATCCTAACACTAACCCTGACCCTAAGAGGCCTAACCCAAAACGGAACTCTAAACCTCAGCTTTGCATTGCATGCATTTAACCCGAACCCTAACCCTTACCCTAACCCTAACCCTAACCCTAACTCTAATCCTGACCCTATTGGGCCTACCCCTTTCGTAACTCTAAACCTCAGCTGTGCATGGCATGTACATAACCCTAACCCTAACCCTAACCCTAACCCTAACCCTAACCCTAACCCTAACCCTAACCCTAACGCTAACCCTAAGAGGCCTAACCCTAAACGCAACTCTAAACCTCAGCTGTGCATGGCATGTAGGTAACCCTAACACTAAGCCTAACCCTAACCCTAACCCTAACCCTAACCCTAACCCTAACCTTAACCCTAACCCTGACCCTAAGAGTCCTAACCCTAAACGCAACTCTAAACCTCAGCTGTGCATGGCATGCACTTAACCCTAACCCTAACCCTAACCCTAACCCTAACCCTAACCCTAACCCTAACCCTGACCCTAAGAGGCCTAACACTAAACGCAACTCTAAACCTCAGCTGTGCATGGCATGTACGTAACCCTAACCCTAACCCTAACCCTAACCCTAACCCTAACCCTGACCCTAAGAGGCCTAACCCAAAACGGAACTCTAAACCTCAGCTGTGCATGGCATGTACCTAACCCTAACCCTAACCCTAACCCTAACCCTAACCCTAACCCTAACCCTAACCCTAACCCTAACCTTAACCCTAACCCTAAGAGGCCTAACCCTAAACGGAACTCTAAACCTCAGCTGTGCATGGCATGTAGGTAACATTAACACTAACCCTAACCCTAACCCTAACCCTAAACCTAACCCTAACCCTAACCCTGACCCTAAGAGGCCTAACCCTAGACGGAACTCTAAACCTCAGCTGTGCTTGGCATGTACCTAACCCTAACCCTAACCCTAACCCTAACCCTAACCCTAACCTTAACCCTAACCTTAACCCTAAGTGATCTAACCCAAAACGGAACTCTAAACCTCACCTGTGCATGGCATGCACTTAACCCTAACCCTAACCCTAACCCTAACTCTAATCCTGACCCTAAGGGGCCTAACCCTTGACGGAACTCTAAACCTCAGCTGTGGATGTCATGTACATAACCCTAACCCTAACCCTAACCCTAACCCTAACCTTAACCCTAACGCTAACCCTAACCCTAACCCTGACCCTAAGAGGCCTAACCCAAAACGGAACTCTAAACCTCAGCTGTGCATGGCATGCACTTAACCCTAACCCTAACCCTAACCCTAACCCTAACCCTAACCCTAACCCTAACCCTAACCCTAACGCTAACCCTAACCCTAACTCTAATCCTGACCCTAAGGGGCCTAACCCTTGACGGAACTCTAAACCTCAGCTGTGCATGTCATGTACATAACCCTAACCCTAACCCTAACCCTAACCCTAACCCTAACCCTAACCCTAATCCTAACACTAACCCTGACCCTAAGAGGCCTAACCCAAAACGGAACTCTAAACCTCAGCTTTGCATTGCATGCATTTAACCCGAACCCTAACCCTTACCCTAACCCTAACCCTAACCCTAACTCTAATCCTGACCCTATTGGGCCTACCCCTTTCGTAACTCTAAACCTCAGCTGTGCATGGCATGTACATAACCCTAACCCTAACCCTAACCCTAACCCTAACCCTAACCCTAACCCTAACCCTAACCCTAACCCTAACGCTAACCCTAAGAGGCCTAACCCTAAACGCAACTCTAAACCTCAGCTGTGCATGGCATGTACGTAACCCTAAACCTAACCCTAACCCTAACCCTAATGCTGACCCTAAGAGGCCTAACACAAAACAGAACTCTAAACCTCAGCTGTGCATGGCATGCACTTAACCCTAACCCTAACCCTAACCCTAACCCTAACCCTAACCCTGACCCTAAGAGGCCTAACCCAAAACGGAACTCTAAACCTCAGCTGTGCATGGCATGTACGTAACCCTAACCCTAACCGTAACCCTAACCGTAACCCTAACCCTAACCCTAACCGTAAACCTAACCCTAACCCTAACCCTAACCCTAACCCTAACCCTAACCTTAACCCTAACCCTAAGAGGCCTAACCCTAAACGCAACTCTAAACCTCAGCTGTGCATGGCATGTAGGTAACCCTAACACTAACCCTAACCCTAACCCTAACCCTAACCCTAACCCTAACCTTAACCCTAACCCTGACCCTAAGAGTCCTAACCCTAAACGCAACTCTAAACCTCAGCTGTGCATGGCATGCACTTAACCCTAACCCTAACCCTAACCCTAACCCTAACCCTAACCCTAACCCTAACCCTAACCCTAACCCTGACCCTAAGAGGCCTAACACTAAACGCAACTCTAAACCTCAGCTGTGCATGGCATGTACGTAACCCTAACCCTAACCCTAACCCTAACCCTAACCCTAACCCTGACCCTAAGAGGCCTAACCCAAAACGGAACTCTAAACCTCAGCTGTGCATGGCATGTACCTAACCCTAACCCTAACCCTAACCCTAACCCTAACCCTAACCCTAACCCTAACCTTAACCCTAACCCTAAGAGGCCTAACCCTAAACGGAACTCTAAACCTCAGCTGTGCATGGCATGCACTTAACCCTAACCCTAACCCTAACCCTAACCCTAACTCTAATCCTGACCCTAAGGGGCCTAACCCTTGACGGAACTCTAAACCTCAGCTGTGGATGTCATGTACATAACCCTAACCCTAACCCTAACCCTAACCCTAACCTTAACCCTAACACTAACCCTAACCCTAACCCTGACCCTAAGAGGCCTAAACCAAAACGGAACTCTAAACCTCAGCTGTGCATGGCATGCACTTAACCCTAACCCTAACCCTAACCCTAACCCTAACCCTAACCCTAACCCTAACCCTAACCCTAACCCTAACCCTAACGCTAACCCTAACCCTAACTCTAATCCTGACCCTAAGGGGCCTAACCCTTGACGGAACTCTAAACCTCAGCTGTGCATGTCATGTACATAACCCTAACCCTAACCCTAACCCTAATCCTAACCCTAACCCTAATCCTAACACTAACCCTGACCCTAAGAGGCCTAACCCAAAACGGAACTCTAAACCTCAGCTTTGCATTGCATGCATTTAACCCGAACCCTAACCCTTACCCTAACCCTAACCCTAACCCTAACTCTAATCCTGACCCTATTGGGCCTACCCCTTTCGTAACTCTAAACCTCAGCTGTGCATGGCATGTACCTAACCCTAACCCTAACCCTAACCCTAACCCTAACCCTAACCCTAACCCTAACCCTAACGCTAACCCTAAGAGGCCTAACCCTAAACGCAACTCTAAACCTCAGTTGTGCATGGCATGTACGTAACCCTAAACCTAACCCTAACCCTAACCCTAATGCTGACCCTAAGAGGCCTAACACAAAACAGAACTCTAAACCTCAGCTGTGCATGGCATGCACTTAACCCTAACCCTAACCCTAACCCGAACCCTAACCCTAACCCTAATCCTGACCCTAAGAGGCCTAACCCTAAACGCAACTCTAAACCTCAGCTGTGCATGGCATGTACGTAACCCTAACCCTAACCCTAACCCTAACCCTAACCCTAAGCCTAACCCTAACCCTAATCCTGACCCTAAGAGGCCTAACCCAAAACGGAACTCTAAACCTCAGCTGTGCATGGCATGCAGTTAACACTAACCCTAACCCTAACCCTAACCCTAACCCTAACCCTAACCTTAACCCTAACCCTAACCCTAAGAGGCCTAACCCTAAACGCAACTCTAAACCTCAGCTGTGCATGGCATGCACTTAACCCTAACCCTAACCCTAACCCTAACCCTAACCCTAACCCTAACCCTAACCCTGACCCTAAGAGGCCTAACCCTAGACGGAACTCTAAACCTCAGCTGTGCTTGGCATGTACCTAACCCTAACCCTAACCCTAACCCTAACCCTAACCCTAACCTTAACCCTAACACTAACCCTAAGTGATCTAACCCAAAACGGAACTCTAAACCTCAGCTGTGCTTGGCATGCACTTAACCCTAACCCTAACCCTAACCCTAACCCTAACCCTAACCTTAACCCTAACCCTAAGAGGCCTAACCCTAAACGCAACTCTAAACCACAGCTGTGCATGGCATGTACGTAACCCTAACCCTAACCCTTACCCTAACCCTAACCCTAACCCTAACCCTAACCCTAAACTTAACCCTAACCCTAAGAGACCTAACCCTAAACGGAACTCTAAACCTCAGCTGTGCAGGGCAGGTACATAACCCTAACCCTAACCCTAACCCTAACCCTAACCCTAAACCTAACCCTAATCCTGACCCTAAAGAGGCCTAACCCTTGACGGAACTCTAAACCTCATCTGTGCATGGCATGGACGTAACCCTAACCCTAACCCTAACCCTAACCCTAACCCTAACCCTAACCCTAACCCTGACCCTAAGAGGCCTAACCCAAAACGGAACTCTAAACCTCAGCTGTGCATGGCATGTACGTAACCCTAACCCTAACCGTAACCCTAACCGTAACCCTAACCCTAACCCTAAACGTAAACCTAACCCTAACCCTAACCCTAACCCTAACCCTAACCCTAACCTTGACCCTAACCCTAAGAGGCCTAACCCTAAACGCAACTCTAAACCTCAGCTGTGCATGGCATGTAGGTAACCCTAACACTAACCCTAACCCTAACCCTAACCCTAACCCTAAACCTAACCCTAACCCTAACCCTGACCCTAAGAGGCCTAACCCAAAACGGAACTCTAAACCTCAGCTGTGCTTGGCATGTACCTAACCCTAACCCTAACCCTAACGCTAACCCTAACCTTAACCCTAACCCTAACCCTAAGTGATCTAACCCAAAACGGAACTCTAAACCTCAGCTGTGCATGGCATGCACTTAACCCTAACCCTAACCCTAACCCTAACCCTAACCCTAACCCGAACCCTAACCCTAACCCTAACCCGAACCCTAACCCTAACCCTAATCCTGACCCTAAGAGGCCTAACCCTAAACGCAACTCTAAACCTCAGCTGTGCTTGGCATGCACTTAACCCTAACCCTAACCCTAACCCTAACCCTAACCCTAACCTTAACCCTAACCCTAAGAGGCCTAACCCTAAACGTAACTCTAAACCACAGCTGTGTATGGCATGTACGTAACCCTAACCCTAACCCTTACCCTAACCCTAACCCTAACCCTAACCCTAACCCTAACCCTAACCCTAACCCTAACCCTAACCCTAACCCTAACCCTAACCCTAACCCTAACCCTAACCCTAACCCTAACCCTAACCCTAACCCTAACCCTAACCCTAACCCTAACCCTAACCCTAACCCTAAACCCTAACCCTAACCCTAACCCTAACCCTAACCCTAACCCTAACCCTAACCCTAACCCTAACCCTAACCCTAACCCTAACCCTAACCCTAACCCTAACCCTAACCCTAACCCTAACCCTAACCCTAACCCTAACCCTAACCCTAACCCTAACCCTAACCCTAACCCTAACCCTAACCCTAACCCTAACCCTAACCCTGACCCTAAGAGGCCTAACCCAAAACGGAACTCTAAACCTCAGCTGTGCATGGCATGTACGTAACCCTAACCCTAACCGTAACCCTAACCGTAACCCTAACCCTAACCCTAAACGTAAACCTAACCCTAACCCTAACCCTAACCCTAACCCTAACCCTAACCTTGACCCTAACCCTAAGAGGCCTAACCCTAAACGCAACTCTAAACCTCAGCTGTGCATGGCATGTAGGTAACCCTAACACTAACCCTAACCCTAACCCTAACCCTAACCCTAAACCTAACCCTAACCCTAACCCTGACCCTAAGAGGCCTAACCCAAAACGGAACTCTAAACCTCAGCTGTGCTTGGCATGTACCTAACCCTAACCCTAACCCTAACGCTAACCCTAACCTTAACCCTAACCCTAACCCTAAGTGATCTAACCCAAAACGGAACTCTAAACCTCAGCTGTGCATGGCATGCACTTAACCCTAACCCTAACCCTAACCCTAACCCTAACCCTAACCCGAACCCTAACCCTAACCCTAACCCGAACCCTAACCCTAACCCTAATCCTGACCCTAAGAGGCCTAACCCTAAACGCAACTCTAAACCTCAGCTGTGCTTGGCATGCACTTAACCCTAACCCTAACCCTAACCCTAACCCTAACCCTAACCTTAACCCTAACCCTAAGAGGCCTAACCCTAAACGTAACTCTAAACCACAGCTGTGTATGGCATGTACGTAACCCTAACCCTAACCCTTACCCTAACCCTAACCCTAACCCTAACCCTAACCCTAAACTTAACCCTAACCTTAAGAGACCTAACCCTAAACGGAACTCTAAACCTCAGCTGTGCAGGGCAGGTACATAACCCTAACCCTAACCCTAACCCTAAACCTAACCCTAAACCTAACCCTAATCCTGACCCTAAGAGGCCTAACCCTTGACGGAACTCTAAACCTCAGCTGTGCATGGCATGGACGTAACCCTAACCCTAACCCTAACCCTAACCCTAACCCTAACCCTAACCCTAA
>NW_026599597.1:1517500-1522500 GCF_023634155.1 Falco peregrinus | reverse complement strand
TAACCCTAACGCTAACCCTAACCCTAACTCTAATCCTGACTCTAAGGGGCCTAACCCTTGACGGAACTCTAAACCTCAGCTGTGCATGGCATGTACATAACCCTAACCCTAACCCTAACCCTAACCCTAACCCTAATCCTAACTCTAATCCTGACCCTAGGAGGCCTAACCCAAAACGGAACGCTAAACCTCAGCTGTGCATTGCATGCACTTAACACTAACCCTAACCCTAACCCTAACCCTAACCCTAACCCTAACTCTAATACTGACCCTATTGGGCATACCCCTTTCGTAACTCTAAACCTCAGCTGTGCATGGCATGTACATAACCCTAACCCTAACCCTAACCCTAACCCTAACCCTAACCCTAACCCTAATCCTGACCCTAAGAGGCCTAACCCAAAACGGAACTCTAAACCTCAGCTGTGCATTGCATGTACCTAACCCTAACCCTAACCCTAACACTAACACTAACTCTAAGAGACCTAACCCTAAACGGAACTCTAAAACTCAGATGTGCATGGCATGTACGTAACCCTAACCCTAACCCTAACCCTAACCCTAACCCTAACCCTAACCCTAAACCTAACCCTAATCCTGACCCTAAGAGGCCTAACCCTTGACGGAACTCTATAACCTCAGCTGTGCATGGCATGTACCTAACCCTAACCCTTACCCTAACCCTAACCCTAACCCTAACCCTAACCCTAACCCTAACCCTAACCCTAACCCTAACCCTAACCCTAAACCTAACCCTAACGCTAACCCTAACCCTAACCCTAACCCTAACCCTAACCTTAACCCTAACCCTAAGAGGCCTAACCCTAAACGCAACTCTAAACCTCAGCTATGCATGGCATGTAGGTAACCCTAACCCTAACCCTAACCCTGACCTTAACCCTAACGCTAACCCTACCCTAACCGTGACCCTAAGAGGCCTAACCCAAAACGGAACTCTAAACCTCAGCTGTTCATGGCATGCACTTAACCCTAACCCTAACCCTAACCCTAACCCTAAGCCTATCCCTAACCCTAACCCTAACGCTAACCCTAACCCTAACTCTAATCCTGACTCTAAGGGGCCTAACCCTTGACGGAACTCTAAACCTCAGCTGTGCATGGCATGTACATAACCATAACCCTAACCCTAACCCTAACCCTAACCCTAACCCTAACCCTAACCCTAACGCTAACCCTAAGAGGCCTAACCCTAAACGCAACTCTAAACCTCAGCTGTGCATGGCATGTACGTAACCCTAACCCTAACCCTAACCCTAACCCTAACCCTGACCCTAAGAGGCCTAACACAAAACGGAACTCTAAACCTCAGCTGTGCATGGCATGCACTTAACCCTAACCCTAACCCTAACCCTAACCCTGACCCTAACACTAACCCTAATCCTGACCCTAAGAGGCCTAACACAAAACGGAACTTTAAACCTCAGCTGTGCATGGCATGTACCTAACCCTAACCCTAACCCTAACCCTAACCCTAACCCTAACCCTAACCCTAACCCTAACCCTAACCCTGACCCTAAGAGGCCTAACCCAAAACGAAACTCTAAACCTCAGCTGTGCATGGCATGCAGTTAACACTAACCCTAACCCTAACCCTAACCCTAACCTTAACCCTAACCCTAACCCTAAGAAACCTAACACAAAACGAAACTCTAAACCTCAGCTGTGCATGGCATGCACTTAACCCTAACCCTAACCCTAACCCTAACCCTAACCCTAACCCTAAACCTAACCCTAATCCTGACCCTAAGAGGCCTAACCCTTGACGGAACTCTAAACCTCAGCTGTGCATGGCATGTACCTAACCCTAACCCTAACCCTAACCCTAACCCTAACCCTAACCCTAACCCTGACCCTAAGAGGCCTAACCCAAAACGCAACTCTAAACCTCAGCTGTGCATGGCATGCAGTTAACCCTAACCCTAACCCTAACCCTAACCCTAACCCTAACCCTAACCCTAACCCTAAGAGGCCTAACCCAAAACGGAACTCTAAACCTCAGCTGTGCATGGCATGTACATAACCCTAACCCTAACCCTAACCCTAACCCTAACCCTAATCCTGACCTTAAGAGGCCTAACCCAAAACGGAACTCCAAACCTCAGCTGTGCATGGCATGTACGTAACCCTAACCCTAACCCTAACCCTAACCCTAACCCTAACCCTAACCCTAACCCTAACCCTAACCCTAACCCTAACCCTAACCCTAAGAGACCTAACCCTACACGGAACTCAAAATCTCAGCTGTGCATGGCATGTACCTAACCCTAACCCTAACCCTAACCCTAACCCTAACCCTAACCCTAACCCTAACCCTAACCCGAATCCTAAGCCTAACCCTAATCCTGACCCTAAGAGGCCTAACCCTAAACACAACTCTAAACCTCAGCTGTGCATGGCATGCAGTTAACACTAACCCTAACCCTAACCCTAACCCTAACCCTAACCCTAACCCTGACCCTAAGAGGCCTAACCCAAAACGGAACTCTAAACCTCAGCTGTGCATGGCATGCAGTTAACACTAACCCTAACCCTAACCCTAACACTAACTCTAAGAGACCTAACCCTAAACGGAACTCTAAACCTCAGCTGTGCATGGCATGTACCTAACCCTAACCCTAACCCTAACCCTAACCCTAACCCTAACCCTAACCCTAACCCTAAACTTAACCCTAACCCTAAGAGACCTAACCCTAAACGGAACTCTAAACCTCAGATGTGCATGGCATGTACCTAACCCTAACCCTAACACTAACCCTAACCCTAACCCTAACCATAACCCTAACCCTAATCCTAAACCTAACCCTAATCCTGACCCTAAGAGTCCTAACCCTAGACGGAACTCTAAACCTCAGCTGTGCATGGCAGGTACATAACCCTAACCCTAATCCTAACCCTAACCCTAACCCTAACCCTAACCCTAACCCTAACCCTAAACCTAACCCTAATCCTGACCCTAAGAGGCCTAACCCTTGACGGAACTCTATAACCTCAGCTGTGCATGGCATGTACCTAACCCTAACCCTTACCCTAACCCTAATCCTAACCCTAACCCTAACCCTAACGCTAACCCTAACCCTAACCCTAACCCTAACCCTAACCCTAACCCTGACCCTAAGAGGCCTAACCCAAAACGGAACTCTAAACCTCAGCTGTGCTTGGCATGTACCTAACCCTAACCCTAACCCTAACCCTAACCCTAACCCTAACCCTAATCTTAACCCTAACCCTAACCCTAAATGATATAACCCAAAACGGAACTCTAAACCTCAGCTGTGCATGGCATGCACTTAACCCTAACCCTAACCCTAACCCTAACCCTAACCTTAACCCTAACCCTAACCCTAACCCTAACCCTAACCCTAACCCTAACCCTGACCCTAAGAGGCCTAACCCTAAACGCAACTCTAAACCACAGCTGTGCATGGCATGTACGTAACCCTAACCCTAACCCTTACCCTAACCCTAACCCTAACCCTAACCCTAACCCTAAACTTAACCCTAACCCTAAGAGACCTAACCCTAAACGGAACTCTAAACCTCAGCTGTGCAGGGCATGTACCTAACCCTAACCCTAACCCTAACCCTAACCCTAACCCGAACCCTAACCCTAACACTAATCCTGACCCTAAGAGGCCTAACCCTAAACGCAACTCTAAACCTCAGCTGTGCATGGCATGTACGTAACCCTAACCCTAACCCTAACCCTAACCCTAACCCTAACCCTAACCCTAACCCTAACCCTAACCCTGACCCTAAGAGGCCTAACCCAAAACGGAACTCTAAACCTCAGCTGTGCATGGCATGTACGTAACCCTAACCCTAACCCTAACCCTAACCCTAACCCTAACCCTAACCCTAACTTTAACCCTAACCCTAACCCTAACCCTAACCCTAACCCTAACCCTAACCCTAACCCTAACCCTAACCCTAACCCTAACCCTAAGAGGCCTAACCCTAAACGCAACTCTAAACCTCAGCTGTGCATGGCATGTACGTAACTCTAACCCTAACCCTAACCGTAACCCTGACCCTAAGAGGCCTAAACCAAAACGGAACTCTAAACCTCAGCTGTGCATGGCATGTACGTAACCCTAAACCTAACCCTAACCCTAACCCTGACCCTAAGAGGCCTAACACAAAACGGAACTCTAAACCTCAGCTGTGCATTGCATGCACTTAACCCTAACCCTAACCCTAACCCTAACCCTAACCCTCAGCTGTGCATGGCATGCACTCAACCCTAACCCTAACCCTAACCCTAACCCTAACCCTAACCCTAACCCTAACCCTAATCCTATCCCTAACCCTAAGAGACCTAAACCTAAACGGAACTCTAAACCTCAGCTGTGCATGGCATGTACCTAACCCTAACCCTAACCCTAACCCTAACCCTAACTCTTAGAGACCTAACCCTAAACGGAGCTCTAAACCTCAGCTGTGCATGGCATGTACCTAACCCTAACCCTAACCCTAACCCTAACCCTAACCCTAACCCTAACCCTAACCCTAAACCTAACCCTAACCCTAACCCTAACCCTAACCCTAACGCTAACCCGAAACCTAACCCTAACCCTAATCCTGACCCTAAGAGGCCTAACCCTAAACGCAACTCTAAACCTCAGCTGTGCATGGCATGTACGTAACCCTAACCCTAACCCTAACCCTAACCCTAACCTTAACCCTAACCCTAAAAGGCCTAACCCTAAACGCAACTCTAAACCTCAGCTGTGCATGGCATGTAGGTAATCCTAACCCTAACCCTAACCCTAACCTTAACCCTAACGCTAACCCTAAACCTAACCCTGACCCTAAGAGGCCTAACTTAAAACGGAACTCTAAACCTCAGCTGTGCATGGCATGCACTTAACCCTAACCCTAACCCTAACCCTAACCCTAACCCTAACCCTAACCCTAACCCTAAGCCTAACCCTAACCCTGACCCTAACGCTAACCCTAACCCTAACTCTAATCCTGACCCT
>NW_026599597.1:1507500-1510000 GCF_023634155.1 Falco peregrinus | reverse complement strand
AACCCTAACCCTAAGAGGCCTAACCCTAAACGCAACTCTAAACCTCAGATGTGCATGGCATGTACGTAACCCTAACCCTAACCCTAACCCTAACCCTAACCCTAACCCTAACCCTAACCCTAACCCTAACCCTGACCCTAAGAGGCCTAACCCAAAACGGAACTCTAAACCTCAGCTGTGCATGGCATGTACGTAACCCTAACCCTAACCCTAAACCTAACCCTAACCCTAACCCTAACCCTAACCCTAACCCTAACCCTAACCCTAACGCTAACCCTAACCCTAACCCTAACCCTAACCCTAACCCTAACCCTAACCCTAATCCTGACCCTAAGAGGCCTAAACCTTGACGGAACTCTATAACCTCAGCTGTGCATGGCATGTACCTAACCCTAACCCTTACCCTAACCCTAATCCTAACCCTAACCCTAACCCTAACGCTAACCCGAACCCTAACCCTAACCCTTATCCTGACCCTAAGAGGCCTAACCCAAAACGGAACTCTAAACCTCAGCTGTGCATGGCATGCCGTTAACACTAACCCTAACCCTAACCCTAACCCTAACCCTAACCCTAACCCTAACCCTAACCCTAACCCTAACCCTAACCCTAACCCTAAACCTAACCTTAACCGTAACCCTAAGAGGCCTAACCCTAAACGCAACTCTAAACCTCAGCTGTGCATGGCATGTACGTAACCCTAACCCTAACCCTAACCCTAACCCTAACCCTAACCCTAACCCTAACCCTAATCCTGACCCTAAGGGTCCTAACCCTTGACGGAACTCTAAACCTCAGCTGTGCATGGCATGTACATAACCCTAACCCTAACGCTAACCCTAAGATGCCTAACCCTAAATTCAACTCTAAACCTCAGCTGTGCATGGCATGTACGTAACCCTAACCCTAACCCTAACCCTAACCCTAACCCTAACCCTAACCCTAATCCTAACCTTAACCCTAACCCTAACCCTAAGAGGCCTAACGCTAAACGTAACTCTAAACCTCAGCTGTGCATGGCATGCACTTAATCGTAACCGTAACCGTAACCGTAACCGTAACCGTAACCCTAACCCTAACCCTAACCCTAACCCTGACCCTAAGAGGCCTAACCCAAAACGGAACTCTAAACCTCAGCTGTGCATGGCATGCAGTTAACCCTAACCCTAACCCTAACTCTAACCCTAACCCTAACCCTATTCCTAACCTTAACCCTAACCCTAACCCTAAGAGGCCTAACCCTAAACGCAACTCTAAACCTCAGCTGTGCATGGCATGCACTTAACCGTAACCGTAACCGTAACCGTAACCATAACCCTAACCCTAACCCTAACCCTAACCCTAACCCTAACCCTAACCCTAACCCTAACCCTAACCCTAACCCTTAGAGGCCTAACCCTAAACGCAACTCTAAACCTCAGCTGTGCATGGCATGTAGGAAACCCTAACCCTTACCCTAACCCTAACCATAACCCTAACGCTAACCCTAACCCTAACCCTGACCCTAAGAGGCCTAACCCAAAACGGAACTCTAAACCTCAGCTGTGCTTGGCATGTACCTAAACCTAACCCTAACCATAACCCTAACCCTAACCCTAACCCTAACCCTAAACTTAACCCTAACCCTAACCCTATGTGACCTAACCCAAAACGGAACTCTAAACCTCAGCTGTGCATGGCATGCACTTAACCCTAACCCTAACCCTAACCCTAACCCTAACCCTAACCTTAACCCTAACCCTAAGAGGCCTAACCCTAAACGCAACTCTAAACCTCAGCTGTGCATGGCATGTACGTAACCCTAACCTTAACCCTAACGCTAACCCTAACCCTAACCCTAAACCTAACCCTAAACTTAACCCTAACCCTAAGAGACCTAACCCTAAACGGAACTCTAAACCTCAGCTGTGCAGGGCAGGTACATAACCCTAACCCTAACCCTAACCCTAACCCTAACCCTAACCCTAACCCTAACCCTAAACCTAACCCTAATCCTCACCCTAAGAGGCCTAACCCAAAACGGAACTCTAAACCTCAGCTGTGCATGGCATGTACCTAACCCTAACCCTAACCCTAACCCTAACCCTAACCCTAACCCGAACCCTAACCCTAACCCTAATCCTGACCCTAAGAGGCCTAACCCTAAACGCAACTCTAAACCTCAGCTGTGCATGGCATGTACGTAACCCTAACCCTAACCCTAACCCTAACCCTAACCCTAACCCTAACCCTAACCTTAACCCTAACCCTAAGAGACCTAACCCTAAACGCAACTCTAAACCTCAGCTGTGCATGGCATGTACGTAACCCTAACCCTAACCCTAACGCTAACCCTAACCCTAACCCTAACCCTAACCTTAACCCTAACCCTAAGAGGCCTAACCCTAAACGCAACTCTAAACCGCAGCTGTGCATGGCATGTAGGAAACCCTAACCCTAACCCTAACCCTAACCTTAACCCTTACGCTAACCCTAACCCTAACCCTGACCCTAAGAGGCC
>NW_026599597.1:1500000-1502500 GCF_023634155.1 Falco peregrinus | reverse complement strand
ACGGAACTCTAAACCTCAGCTGTGCATGGCATGTACATAACCCTAAACCTAACCCTAACCCTAACCCTAACCCTAACCCTAACCCTAACCCTAATCCTAACACTAACCCTGACCCTAAGAGGCCTAACCCAAAACGGAACTCTAAACCTCAGGTGTGCATTGCATGCCCTTAACCCTAACCCTAACCCTAACCCTAACCCTAACCCTAACCCTAACCCTAACCGTAACTCTAATCCTGACCCTATGGGGTCTACCCCTTGACGGAACTCTAAACCTCAGCTGTGCATGGCATGTACATAACCCTAACCCTAACCCTAACCCTAAGAGGCCTAACCCTAAACGCAACTCTAAACCTCAGCTGTGCATGGCATGTACGTAACCCTAACCCTAACCCTAAACCTAACCCTAACCCTGACCCTAAGAGGCCTAACCCAAAACGGAACTCTAAACCTCAGCTGTGCATGGCATGCCGTTAACACTAACCCTAACCCTAACCCTAACCCTAACCCTAACCCTAACCCTAACCCTAACCCTAACCCTAAACCTAACCTTAACCGTAACCCTAAGAGGCCTAACCCTAAACGCAACTCTAAACCTCAGCTGTGCATGGCATGTACGTAACCCTAACCCTAACCCTAACCCTAACCCTAACCCTAACCCTAACCCTAACCCTAATCCTGACCCTAAGGGTCCTAACCCTTGACGGAACTCTAAACCTCAGCTGTGCATGGCATGTACATAACCCTAACCCTAACGCTAACCCTAAGATGCCTAACCCTAAATTCAACTCTAAACCTCAGCTGTGCATGGCATGTACGTAACCCTAACCCTAACCCTAACCCTAACCCTAACCCTAACCCTAACCCTAATCCTAACCTTAACCCTAACCCTAACCCTAAGAGGCCTAACCCTAAACGTAACTCTAAACCTCAGCTGTGCATGGCATGCACTTAATCGTAACCGTAACCGTAACCGTAACCGTAACCGTAACCCTAACCCTAACCCTAACCCTAACCCTGACCCTAAGAGGCCTAACCCAAAACGGAACTCTAAACCTCAGCTGTGCATGGCATGCAGTTAACCCTAACCCTAACCCTAACTCTAACCCTAACCCTAACCCTATTCCTAACCTTAACCCTAACCCTAACCCTAAGAGGCCTAAACCTAAACGCAACTCTAAACCTCAGCTGTGCATGGCATGCACTTAACCGTAACCGTAACCGTAACCGTAACCGTAACCCTAACCCTAACCCTAACCCTAACCCTAACCCTAACCCTAACCCTAACCCTAACCCTAACCCTAACCCTTAGAGGCC
Source organism: Falco peregrinus (assembly GCF_023634155.1). Classification (NCBI taxonomy): domain Eukaryota; kingdom Metazoa; phylum Chordata; class Aves; order Falconiformes; family Falconidae; genus Falco; species Falco peregrinus. The sequence goes on along the minus strand of NW_026599597.1, from coordinate 1,501,184 downwards.
TAACCCTAAACGCAACTCTAAACCTCAGCTGTGCATGGCATGTAGGAAACCCTAACCCTTACCCTAACCCTAACCATAACCCTAACGCTAACCCTAACCCTAACCCTGACCCTAAGAGGCCTAACCCAAAACGGAACTCTAAACCTCAGCTGTGCTTGGCATGTACCTAAACCTAACCCTAACCATAACCCTAACCCTAACCCTAACCCTAACCCTAAACTTAACCCTAACCCTAACCCTATGTGACCTAACCCAAAACGGAACTCTAAACCTCAGCTGTGCATGGCATGCACTTAACCCTAACCCTAACCCTAACCCTAACCCTAACCCTAACCTTAACCCTAACCCTAAGAGGCCTAACCCTAAACGCAACTCTAAACCTCAGCTGTGCATGGCATGTACGTAACCCTAACCTTAACCCTAACGCTAACCCTAACCCTAACCCTAAACCTAACCCTAAACTTAACCCTAACCCTAAGAGACCTAACCCTAAACGGAACTCTAAACCTCAGCTGTGCAGGGCAGGTACATAACCCTAACCCTAACCCTAACCCTAACCCTAACCCTAACCCTAACCCTAACCCTAAACCTAACCCTAATCCTCACCCTAAGAGGCCTAACCCAAAACGGAACTCTAAACCTCAGCTGTGCATGGCATGTACCTAACCCTAACCCTAACCCTAACCCTAACCCTAACCCTAACCCGAACCCTAACCCTAACCCTAATCCTGACCCTAAGAGGCCTAACCCTAAACGCAACTCTAAACCTCAGCTGTGCATGGCATGTACGTAACCCTAACCCTAACCCTAACGCTAACCCTAACCCTAACCCTAACCCTAACCTTAACCCTAACCCTAAGAGGCCTAACCCTAAACGCAACTCTAAACCGCAGCTGTGCATGGCATGTAGGAAACCCTAACCCTAACCCTAACCCTAACCTTAACCCTTACGCTAACCCTAACCCTAACCCTGACCCTAAGAGGCCTAACCCTAAACGGAAGTCTAAACCTCAGCTGTGCATGGCATGCACTTAACCCTAACCCTAACCCTAACCCTAACCCTAACCCTAACCCTAACCCTAACCCTAACCCTAACGCTAACCCTAACCCTAACCCTAACCCTAACCCTAACCCTAACCCTAACCCTAACCCTAACCCTAACGCTAAACCTAACTCTAATCCTG
>NW_026599597.1:1492500-1497500 GCF_023634155.1 Falco peregrinus | reverse complement strand
CCTAACCCTAACCCTAACCCTAACCCTAACCCTAACCCTAACCCGAACCCTAACCCTAACCCTAATCCTGACCCTAAGAGGCCTAACCCTAAACGCAACTCTAAACCTCAGCTGTGCATGGCATGTACGTAACCCTAACCCTAACCCTAACCCTAACCCTAACCCTAACCCTAACCCTAACCTTAACCCTAACCCTAAGAGACCTAACCCTAAACGCAACTCTAAACCTCAGCTGTGCATGGCATGTACGTAACCCTAACCCTAACCCTAACGCTAACCCTAACCCTAACCCTAACCCTAACCTTAACCCTAACCCTAAGAGGCCTAACCCTAAACGCAACTCTAAACCGCAGCTGTGCATGGCATGTAGGAAACCCTAACCCTAACCCTAACCCTAACCTTAACCCTTACGCTAACCCTAACCCTAACCCTGACCCTAAGAGGCCTAACCCTAAACGGAAGTCTAAACCTCAGCTGTGCATGGCATGCACTTAACCCTAACCCTAACCCTAACCCTAACCCTAACCCTAACCCTAACCCTAACCCTAACCCTAACGCTAACCCTAACCCTAACCCTAACCCTAACCCTAACCCTAACCCTAACCCTAACCCTAACCCTAACGCTAAACCTAACTCTAATCCTGACCCTAAGGGGCCTAACACTTGACGGAACTCTAAACCTCAGCTGTGCATGGCATGTACATAACCCTAAACCTAACCCTAACCCTAACCCTAACCCTAACCCTAACCCTAACCCTAATCCTAACACTAACCCTGACCCTAAGAGGCCTAACCCAAAACGGAACTCTAAACCTCAGGTGTGCATTGCATGCCCTTAACCCTAACCCTAACCCTAACCCTAACCCTAACCCTAACCCTAATTCTAACCCTAACCCTAACCCTAACTCTAATCCTGACCCTATGGGGCCTACCCCTTGACGGAACTCTAAACCTCAGCTGTGCATGGCATGTACATAACCCTAACCCTAACCCTAACCCTAACCCTAACCCTAACCCTAACCCTAACCCTAAGAGGCCTAACCCTAAACGCAACTCTAAACCTCAGCTGTGCATGGCATGTACGTAACCCTAACCCTAACCCTAAACCTAACCCTAACCCTGACCCTAAGAGGCCTAACACAAAACGGAACTCCAAACCTCAGCTGTGCATGGCATGCACTTAACCCTAACCCTAACCCTAACCCTAACCCTAACCCTAACCCTAACCCTAACCCTAATCCTAACACTAACCCTGACCCTAAGAGGCCTAACCCAAAACGGAACTCTAAACCTCAGGTGTGCATTGCATGCCCTTAACCCTAACCCTAACCCTAACCCTAACCCTAACCCTAACCCTAACCCTAACCCTAACTCTAATCCTGACCCTATGGGGCCTACCCCTTGACGGAACTCTAAACCTCAGCTGTGCATGGCATGTACATAACCCTAACCCTAACCCTAACCCTAACCCTAACCCTAACCCTAACCCTAACCCTAAGAGGCCTAACCCTAAACGCAACTCTAAACCTCAGCTGTGCATGGCATGTACGTAACCCTAACCCTAACCCTAAACCTAACCCTAACCCTGACCCTAAGAGGCCTAACACAAAACGGAACTCCAAACCTCAGCTGTGCATGGCATGCACTTAACCCTAACCCTAACCCTAACCCTAACCCTAACCCTAACCCTAAACCTAACCCTAACCCTAACCCTAACCCTAATCCTGACCCTAAGGGTCCTAACCCTTGACGGAACTCTAAACCTCAGCTGTGCAGGGCATATACATAACCCTAACCCTAACCCTAACCCTAACCCTAACCCTAACCCTGACCCTAAGAGGCTGAACCCAAAACGGAACTCTAAACGTCAGCTGTGCATGGCATGTACCTAACCCTAACCCTAACCCTAACCCTAACCCTAACCCTAACCCTAACCCTAATCCTAAACCTAACCCTAATCCTGACCCTAAGATTCCTAACCCTAGACGGAACTCTAAACCTCAGCTGTGCATGGCAGGTACATAACCCTAAACCTAACCCTAACCCTAACCCTAACCCTAACCCTAACCCTAACCCTAAACCTAACCCTAACCCTGACCCTAAGAGGCCTAACCCTTGACGGAACTCTAAACCTCAGCTGTGCATGGCATGTACCTAACCCTAACCCTAACCCTAACCCTAACCCTAACCCTAACCCTAACCCTGACCCTAGGAGGCCTAACCCAAAACGGAACTCTAAACCTCAGCTGTGCATGGCATGCAGTTAACACTAACCCTAACCCTAACCCTAACCCTAACCTTAACCATAACCCTAACCCTAAGTGACCTAACCCAAAACGGAACTCTAAACCTCAGCTGTGCATGGCATGCACTTAACCCTAACCCTAACCCTAACCCTAACCCTAACCCTAACCTTAACCCTAACCCTAAGAGGCCTAACCCTAAACGCAACTCTAAACCTCAGATGTGCATGGCATGTACGTAACCCTAACCCTAACCCTAACCCTAACCCTAACCCTAACCCTAACCCTAACCCTAACCCTAACCCTAACCCTAACCCTAACCCTGACCCTAAGAGGCCTAACCCAAAACGGAACTCTAAACCTCAGCTGTGCATGGCATGTACGTAACCCTAACCCTAACCCTAAACCTAACCCTAACCCTAACCCTAACCCTAACTTTAACCCTAACCCTAACGCTAACCCTAACCCTAACCCTAACCCTAACCCTAACCCTAACCCTAACCTTAACCCTAAGAGGCCTAACCCTAAACGCAACTCTAAACCTCAGCTGTGCATGGCATGTAGGTAAACCTAACCCTAACCCTAACCCTAACCCTAACCCTAACCCTAACCCTAACCCTGACCCTAAGAGGCCTAACCCTAGACGGAACTCTAAACCTCAGCTGTGCATGGCATGTACCTAACCCTAACCCTAACCCTAACCCTAACACTAACTCTAAGAGACCTAACACTAAACGGAACTCTAAACCTCAGCTGTGCATGGCATGTACCTAACCCTAACCCTAACCCTAACCCTAACCCGAACCCTAACCCTAACCCTAATCCTGACCCTAAGAGGCCTAACCCTAAACGCAACTCTAAACCTCAGCTGTGCATGGCATGTACGTAACCCTAACCCTAACCCTAACCCTAACCCTAACCCTAACCCTAACCCTAACCTTAACCCTAACCCTAAGAGACCTAACCCTAAACGCAACTCTAAACCTCAGCTGTGCATGGCATGTACGTAACCCTAACCCTAACCCTAACGCTAACCCTAACCCTAACCCTAACCCTAACCTTAACCCTAACCCTAAGAGGCCTAACCCTAAACGCAACTCTAAACCGCAGCTGTGCATGGCATGTAGGAAACCCTAACCCTAACCCTAACCTTAAACCTAACGCTAACCCTAACCCTAACCCTGACCCTAAGAGGCCTAACCCTAAACGGAAGTCTAAACCTCAGCTGTGCATGGCATGCACTTAACCCTAACCCTAACCCTAACCCTAACCCTAACCCTAACCCTAACCCTAACGCTAACCCTAACCCTAACCCTAACCCTAACCCTAACCCTAACCCTAACCCTAACCCTAACCCTAACGCTAACCCTAACTCTAATCCTGACCCTAAGGGGCCTAACACTTGACGGAACTCTAAACCTCAGCTGTGCATGGCATGTACATAACCCTAAACCTAACCCTAACCCTAACCCTAACCCTAACCCTAACCCTAACCCTAATCCTAACACTAACCCTGACCCTAAGAGGCCTAACCCAAAACGGAACTCTAAACCTCAGGTGTGCATTGCATGCCCTTAACCCTAACCCTAACCCTAACCCTAACCCTAACCCTAACCCTAACCCTAACCGTAACTCTAATCCTGACCCTATGGGGTCTACCCCTTGACGGAACTCTAAACCTCAGCTGTGCATGGCATGTACATAACCCTAACCCTAACCCTAACCCTAAGAGGCCTAACCCTAAACGCAACTCTAAACCTCAGCTGTGCATGGCATGTACGTAACCCTAACCCTAACCCTAAACCTAACCCTAACCCTGACCCTAAGAGGCCTAACCCAAAACGGAACTCTAAACCTCAGCTGTGCATGGCATGCCGTTAACACTAACCCTAACCCTAACCCTAACCCTAACCCTAACCCTAACCCTAACCCTAACCCTAACCCTAACCCTAACCCTAAACCTAACCTTAACCGTAACCCTAAGAGGCCTAACCCTAAACGCAACTCTAAACCTCAGCTGTGCATGGCATGTACGTAACCCTAACCCTAACCCTAACCCTAACCCTAACCCTAACCCTAACCCTAACCCTAATCCTGACCCTAAGGGTCCTAACCCTTGACGGAACTCTAAACCTCAGCTGTGCATGGCATGTACATAACCCTAACCCTAACGCTAACCCTAAGATGCCTAACCCTAAATTCAACTCTAAACCTCAGCTGTGCATGGCATGTACGTAACCCTAACCCTAACCCTAACCCTAACCCTAACCCTAACCCTAACCCTAATCCTAACCTTAACCCTAACCCTAACCCTAAGAGGCCTAACCCTAAACGTAACTCTAAACCTCAGCTGTGCATGGCATGCACTTAATCGTAACCGTAACCGTAACCGTAACCGTAACCGTAACCCTAACCCTAACCCTAACCCTAACCCTGACCCTAAGAGGCCTAACCCAAAACGGAACTCTAAACCTCAGCTGTGCATGGCATGCAGTTAACCCTAACCCTAACCCTAACCCTAACCCTAACCCTAACCCTATTCCTAACCTTAACCCTAACCCTAACCCTAAGAGGCCTAAACCTAAACGCAACTCTAAACCTCAGCTGTGCATGGCATGCACTTAACCGTAACCGTAACCGTAACCGTAACCGTAACCCTAACCCTAACCCTAACCCTAACCCTAACCCTAACCCTAACCCTAACCCTAACCCTAACCCTAACCCTTAGAGGCCTAACCCTAAACGCAACTCTAAACC
>NW_026599597.1:1480000-1482500 GCF_023634155.1 Falco peregrinus | reverse complement strand
ACCTCAGATGTGCATGGCATGCACATAACCCTAACCCTAAGCCTAAGCCTAAGCCTAAGCCTAACCCTAACCCTAACCCTAACCCTAACGCTAACCCTAACCCTAACCCTAACCTTAACCCTAACCCTCACCCTAAAGTGACCTAACCCAAAACGGAACTCTAAACCTCAGCTGTGCATGGCATGTACCTAACCCTAACCCTAACCCTAACCCTAACAGTAACTCTAAAAGACCTAACCCTAAAAGGAACTCTAAACCTCAGATGTGCATGGCATGTACCTAACCCTAACCCTAACCCTAACCCTAACCCTAACCCTGACCCTAAGAGGCCTAACCCAAAACGGAACTCTAAACCTCAGCTGTGCATGGCATGTAGGTAACCCTAACCCTAACCCTAACCCTAACCCTAACCCTAACCCTAACCATAACCCTAACCCTGACCCTAAGACTCCTAACCCAAAACGGAACTCTAAACCTCAGCTGTGCATGGCATGCACTTAACCCTAACCCTAACGCTAACCCTAACCCTAACCCTAACCTTAACCCTAACCCTCACCCTAAAGTGACCTAACCCAAAACGGAACTCTAAACCTCAGATGTGCATGGCATGCACATAACCCTAACCCTAAGCCTAAGCCTAAGCCTAACCCTAACCCTAACCCTAACCCTAACCCTAACCCTAACCCTAACCCTAACCCTAACCCTAACCCTGACCCTAAGAGGCCTAACCCAAAACGGAACTCTAAACCTCAGCTGTGCATGGCATGTACCTAACCCTAACCCTAACCCTAACCCTAACAGTAACTCTAAAAGACCTAACCCTAAACGGAACTCTAAACCTCAGCTGTGCATGGCATGTACGTAACCCTAACCCTAACCCTAACCCTAACCCTAACCCTAACCCTGACCCTAAGAGGACGAACCCAAAACGGAACTCTAAACGTCAGCTGTGCATGGCATGTACCTAACCCTAACCCTAACCCTAACCCTAACCCTAATCCTAACCCTAACCCTGACCCTAAGAGTCCTAACCCTAGACGGAACTCTAAACCTCAGCTGTGCATGGCAGGTACATAACCCTAAACCTAACCCTAACCCTAACCCTAACCCTAACTCTAAACCTAACCCTAATCCTGACCCTAAGAGGCCTAACCCTTGACGGAACTCTAAACCTCAGCTGTGCATGGCATGTACCTAACCCTAAACCTAACCCTAACCCTAACCCTAACCCTAACCCTAACCCTAACCCTAACCCTAGCCCTAACCCTGACCCTAAGAGGCCTAACCCAAAACGGAACTCTAAACCTCAGCTGTGCATGGCATGTACCTAACCCTAACCCTAACCCTAACCGTAACCCTAACCCTAACCCAAACTCTAATCCTGACCCTAAGGGGCCTAACCCTTGACGGAACTCTAAACCTCAGCTGTGCATGGCATGTACATAACCCTAACCCTAACCCTAACCTTAACCCTAACCCTAACCCTAACCCTAACCCTAATCCTAACACTAACCCTGACCCTAAGAGGCCTAACCCAAAACGGAACTCTAAACCTCAGCTGTGCATGGCATGCACTTAACCCTAACCCTAACCCTAACCCTAACCCTAACCCTAACTCTAATCCTGACCCTATGGGGTCTATCCCTTGACGGAACTCAAAACCTCAGCTGTGCATGGCATGTACCTAACCCTAACCCTAACCCTAACCCTAACCCTAATCCTGACCCTAAGAGGCCTAACCCTAAATGCAACTCTAAACCTCAGCTGTGCATGGCATGTACGTAACCCTAACCCTAACCCTAACCCTAACCCTAACCCTAACCCTAACCCTAACCTTAACCCTAACCCTAAGAGGCCTAACCCTAAATGCATCTCTAAACCTCAGCTGTGCATGGCATGTAGGTAACCCTAACCCTAACCCTAACCCTAACCCTAACACTAACCCTAACCATAACCCTAACCCTGACCCTAAGAGGCCTAACCCAAAACGGAACTCTAAACCTCAGCTGTGCACGGCATGCACTTAACCCTAACCCTAACGCTAACCCTAACCCTAACCCTAACCTTAACCCTAACCCTCACCCTAAAGTGACCTAACCCAAAACGGAACTCTAAACCTCAGATGTGCATGGCATGCACATAACCCTAACCCTAAGCCTAAGCCTAAGCCTAAGCCTAAGCCTAAGCCTAACCCTAACCCTAACCCTAACCCTAACCCTAACCCTAACCCTAACCCTGACCCTAAGAGGCCTAACCCAAAACGGAACTCTAAACCTCAGCTGTGCATGGCATGTACATAACCCTAACCCTAACCCTAACCCTAACAGTAACTCTAAAAGACCTAACCCTAAAAGGAACTCTAAACCTCAGCTGTGCATGGCATGTACCTAACCCTAACCCTAACCCTAACCCTAACCCTAACCCTGACCCTAAGAGGCCGAACCCAAAACGGAACTCTAAACGTCAGCTGTGCATGGCATGTACCTAACCCTAACCCTAA
>NW_026599597.1:1465000-1467500 GCF_023634155.1 Falco peregrinus | reverse complement strand
ACCCGAACACTAACCCTAACCCTAATCCTGACCCTAAGAGGCCTAACCCTAAACGCAACGCTAAACCTCAGCTGTGCATGGCATGTACGTAACCCTAACCCTAACCCTAACCCTAACCCTAACCCTAACCCTAACCCTAACCCTGACCCTAAGAGGCCTAACCCAAAACGGAACTCTAAACCTCAGCTGTGCATGGCATGCACTTAACCCTAACCCTAACCCTAACCCTAACCCTAACCCTAAACCTAACCCTAACCCTAACCCTGACCCTAAGAGGCCTAACCCAAAACGGAACTCTAAACCTCAGCTGTGCATGGCATGCAGTTAACACTAAACCTAACCCTAACCCTAACCCTAACCCTAACCTTAACCCTAACCCTAACCCTAAGTGACCTAACCCAAAACGAAACTCTAAACCTCAGCTGTGCATGGAATGCACTTAACCGTAACCCTAACCCTAACCCTAACCCTAACCCTAACCTTAACCCTAACCCTAACCCTAAGAGGCCTAACCCAAAACGGAACTCTAAACCTCAGCTGTGCACGGCATGCACTTAACCCTAACCCTAACCCTAGCCCCAACCCTAACCTTAACCCTAACCCTAAGAGGCCTAACCCTAAACGCAACTCTAAACCTCAGCTGTGCATGGCATGCACTTAACCCTAACCCTAACGCTAACCCTAACCCTAACCCTAACATTAACCCTAACCCTCACCCTAAAGTGACCTAACCCAAAACGGAACTCTAAACCTCAGCTGTGCATGGCATGCACATATAACCCTAACCCTAAGCCTAACCCTAAGCCTAACCCTAACCCTAACCCTAACCCTAACCCTAACCCTAACCCTAACCCTAACCCTAACCCTAACCCTAACCCTAAACCTAACCCTGACCCTAACCCTAAACCTAACCCTGACCCTAAGAGGCCTAACCCTAAACGGAACTCTAAACCTCAGCTGTGCATGGCATGTACATAACCCTAACCCTAACCCTAACCCTAACCCTAACCCTAACCCTAACCCTAAGAGGCCTAACCCAAAATGGAACTCTAAACCTCAGCTGTGCATGGCATGCGCTTAATCGTAACCCTAACCCTAACCCTAACCCTAACCCTAACCCGAACCCTAAGCCTAACCCTAACCCTAACCTTAACCCTAACCCTAAGAGGCCTAACCCTAAACGCAACTCTAAACCTCAGCTGTGCATGGCATGTAGGTAACCCTAACACTAACCCTAACCCTAACTTTAACCCTAACCCTAACCTTAACCCTAACCCTAAGAGGACTAACCCTAAATGCATCTCTAAACCTCAGCTGTGCATGGCATGTAGGTAACCCTAACCCTAACCCTAACCCTAACCCTAACCCTAACCCTAACCCTGACCCTAAGAGGCCTAACCCAAAACGGAACTCTAAACCTCAGCTGTGCATGGCATGCAGTTAACACTAAACCTAACCCTAACCCTAACCCTAACCCTAACCTTAACCCTAACCCTAACCCTAAGTGACCTAACCCAAAACGAAACTCTAAACCTCAGCTGTGCATGGAATGCACTTAACCGTAACCCTAACCCTAACCCTAACCCTAACCCTAACCTTAACCCTAACCCTAACCCTAAGAGGCCTAACCCAAAACGGAACTCTAAACCTCAGCTGTGCACGGCATGCACTTAACCCTAACCCTAACCCTAACCCTAACCCTAACCCTAACCCGAACCCTAAGCCTAACCCTAACCCTAACCTTAACCCTAACCCTAAGAGGCCTAACCCTAAACGCAACTCTAAACCTCAGCTGTGCATGGCATGTAGGTAACCCTAACACTAACCCTAACCCTAACTTTAACCCTAACCCTAACCTTAACCCTAACCCTAAGAGGACTAACCCTAAATGCATCTCTAAACCTCAGCTGTGCATGGCATGTAGGTAACCCTAACCCTAACCCTAACCCTAACCCTAACCCTAACCCTAACCCTAACCCTGACCCTAAGAGGCCTAACCCAAAACGGAACTCTAAACCTCAGCTGTGCATGGCATGCACTTAACCCTAACCCTAACGCTAACCCTAACCCTAACCCTAACATTAACCCTAACCCTCACCCTAAAGTGACCTAACCCAAAACGGAACTCTAAACCTCAGCTGTGCATGGCATGCACATAACCCTAACCCTAAGCCTAAGCCTAACCCTAACCCTAACCCTAACCCTAACCCTAACCCTAACCCTAACCCTAACCCTAACCCTAACCCTAACCCTAACCCTAACCCTGACCCTAAGAGGCCTAACCCAAAACGGAACTCTAAACCTCAGCTGTGCATGGCAGGTACATAACCCTAAACCTAACCCTAACCCTAACAGTAACTCTAAAAGACCTAACCCTAAATGGAACTCTAAACCTCAGCTGTGCATGGCATGTACCTAACCCTAACCCTAACCCTAACCCTAACCCTAACCCTAACCCTAACCCTGACCCTAAGAGGCCGAACCCAAAACGGAACTCTAA
>NW_026599597.1:1422500-1425000 GCF_023634155.1 Falco peregrinus | reverse complement strand
ACTCTAAACCTCAGCTGTGCATGGCATGTACATAACCCTAACCCTAACCCTAACCCTAACAGTAACTCTAAAAGACCTAACCCTAAAAGGAACTCTAAACCTCAGCTGTGCATGGCATGTACCTAACCCTAACCCTAACCCTAACCCTAACCCTAACCCTAACCCTAATCCTAATCCTAACCCTAACCCTGACCCTAAGAGGCCTAACCCTAAACGGAACTCTAAACCTCAGCTGTGCATGGCATGCACTTAACCCTAACCCTAACCCTAACCCTAACCCTAACTCTAATCCTGACCCTATGGGGTCTATCCCTTGACGGAACTAAAAACCTCAGCTGTGCATGGCAGGTACCTAACCCTAACCCTAACCCTAACCCTAACCCTAACCCTAATCCTGACCCTAAGAGGCCTAACCCTAAATGCAACTCTAAACCTCAGCTGTGCATGGCATGTACGTAACCCTAACCCTAACCCTAACCCTAACCCTAACCCTAACCCTAACCCTAACCTTAACCCTAACCTTAAGAGGCCTAACCCTAAATGTATCTCTAAACCTCAGCTGTGCATGGCATGTAGGTAACCCTAACCCTAACCCTAACCCTAACCCTAACCCTAAGCCTAACCCTAACCCTAAACCTAACCCTAACCCTGACCCTAACCCTAACCCTAACCCTAACCCTGACCCTAAGAGGCCTAACCCTTGACGGAACTCTAAACCTCAGCTGTGCATGGCATGTACATAACCCTAACCCTAACCCTAACCCTAACAGTAACTCTAAAAGACATAACCCTAAACGGAACTCTAAACCTCAGCTGTGCATGGCATGTACCTAACCCTAACACTAACCCTAACCCTAACCCTAACCCTAACCCTAACCCTAACCCTAACCTTAACCCTAACCCTAAGAGGCCTAACCCTAAATGCATCTCTAAACCTCAGCTGTGCATGGCATGTACATAACCCTAACCCTAACCCTAACCCTAACCCTAACTCTAAAAGACCTAACCCTAAACGGAACTCAACCTCACCTGTGCATGGCATGTACATAACCCTAACCCTAACCCTAACCCTAACCCTAACCGTAACCCTAACCCTAACCCTAACCGTAACCCTAACCCTAACCCTAAACTTAACCCTAAGCCTAAGAGGCCTAACCCTAGACGGAACTCTAAACCTCAGCTGTGCATGGCATGTACGTAACCCTAACCCTAACCCTAACCCTAACCCTAATCCTAAACCTAACCCTAATCCTGACCCTAAGAGGACTAACCCTTGACGGAACTCTAAACCTCAGCTGAGCATGGCATGTACCTAACCCTAACCCTAACCCTAACCCTAACGCTAACCCGAACACTAACCCTAACCCTAATCCTGACCCTAAGAGGCCTAACCCTAAACGCAACGCTAAACCTCAGCTGTGCATGGCATGTACGTAACCCTAACCCTAACCCTAACCCTAACCCTAAGCCTAACGCTAACCCTAACCCTGACCCTAAGAGGCCTAACCCAAAACGGAACTCTAAACCTCAGCTGTGCATGGCATGCACTTAACCCTAACCCTAACCCTAACCCTAACCCTAACCCTAAACCTAACCCTAACCCTAACCCTGACCCTAAGAGGCCTAACCCAAAACGGAACTCTAAACCTCAGCTGTGCATGGCATGCAGTTAACACTAAACCTAACCCTAACCCTAACCCTAACCCTAACCTTAACCCTAACCCTAACCCTAAGTGACCTAACCCAAAACGAAACTCTAAACCTCAGCTGTGCATGGAATGCACTTAACCGTAACCCTAACCCTAACCCTAACCCTAACCCTAACCTTAACCCTAACCCTAACCCTAAGAGGCCTAACCCAAAACGGAACTCTAAACCTCAGCTGTGCACGGCATGCACTTAACCCTAACACTAACCCTAACCCCAACCCTAACCCTAACCCTAAACCTAAGAGGCCTAACCCTAAACGCAACTCTAAACCTCAGCTGTGCATGGCATGTACGTAACCCTAACCCTAACCCTAACCCTAACCCTAACCCTAACCCTAACCCTAAACCTAACCCTGACCCTAACCCTAAACCTAACCCTGACCCTAAGAGGCCAAACCCTAAACGGAACTCTAAACCTCAGCTGTGCATGGCATGTACATAACCCTAACCCTAACCCTAACCCTAACCCTAACCCTAACCCTAACCCTAAGAGGCCTAACCCAAAATGGAACTCTAAACCTCAGCTGTGCATGGCATGCGCTTGAATCGTAACCCTAACCCTAACCCTAACCCTAACCCTAACCCTAACCCTAACCCTAACCCTGACCCTAAGAGGCCTAACCCAAAACGGAACTCTAAACCTCAGCTGTGCATGGCATGCACTTAACCCTAACCCTAACGCTAACCCTAACCCTAACCCTAACATTAACCCTAACCCTCACCCTAAAGTGACCTAACCCAAAACGGAACTCTAAACCTCAGCTGTGCATGGCATGCACATATAACCCTAA
>NW_026599597.1:1410000-1412500 GCF_023634155.1 Falco peregrinus | reverse complement strand
CTAACCCTAATAGACCTAACACTAAACAGAACTCAAAACCTCAGCTGTGCATGGCATGTACCTAACCCTAACCCTAAGCCTAAGCCTAAGCCTAAGCCTAACCCTAACCCTAACCCTAACCCTAACCCTAAGAGACCTAACCCTAAACGGAACTCAAAACCTCAGCTGTGCATGGCATGTGCATAACCCTAACACTAACCCTAACCGTAACCCTAACCGTAACCCTAAGAGACCTAACACTAAACGGAACTCTAAACCTCAGCTGTTCTTGGCATGTACCTAACCCTAACCCTAACCCTAACCCTAACCCTAACCCTAACCCTAACCCTAACCCTATCCCTAACCCTAAACGACCTAACCCTAAACGGAACTCTAAACCTCAGCTGTGCATGGCATGTCCCTAACCCTAACCGTAACCCTAATTCTAACCCTAACCCTAACCCTAACCCTAACCCTAAGAGGCCTAACCCTAAACGGAGCTCTAAACCTCACCTGTGCATGGCATGTAGGTAACCGTAAGCCTAACCGTAACCGTAACCGTAACCGTAACCCTAACCCTAACCCTAACCCTAACCCTAACCCTAACCCTAACCCTAACCCTAACCCTAACCCTAATCCTGACCCTAAGAGGCCTATCCCTAAACGCAACTCTAAACCTCAGCTGTACATGGCATGTAAGTAAACCTAACCCTAACCCTAACCCTAACCCTAACCCTAACCCTAACCTCAGCTGTGCATGGCATGCACCTAACCCTAACCCTAACCCTAACCCTAACACTAACCCTAACCCTAACCCTAAGAGGCCTAACCCTAAACGGAGCTATAAACCTCAGCTGTGCATGGCATGTAGGTAACCCTAACCCTAACCCTAACTGTAACCCTAACCCTAACCGTAACCCTAACCCTAACCCTAACCCTAACCCTAACCCTAACCCTAACCCTGACCCTAAGAGGCCTAACCCTTGACGGAACTCTAAACCTCAGCTGTGCATGGCATGTACATAACCCTAACCCTAACCCTAACCCTAACCCTAATCCTGACCCTAAGAGGCCTAACCCTAAACGGAACTCAAAATCTCAGCTGTGCATGGCATGTACCTAACCCTAACCCTAACCCTAACCTAACCCTAACCCTAACCCTAACCGTAACCCTAAGAGACCTAACCCTAAACGGAACTCAAAACCTCAGCTGTGCATGGCATGTACCTAACCCTAACCCTAACCCTAACCTAACCCTAACCCTAACCCTAACCCTAACCCTAACCGTAACCCTAAGAGACCTAACCCTAAACGGAACTCTAAACCTCAGCTGTGCATGGCATGTACGTAACCCTAAACCTAACCCTAACCCTAAGCCTAAGCCTAAGCCTAACCCTAACCCTAACCCTAACCCTAACCCTAACCCTAAGAGACCTAACCCTAAACGGAACTCTAAACCTCAGCTGTGCATGGCATGTACCTAACCCTAACCCTAACCCTAACCCTAACCCTAACCCTAACCCTAACCCTAACCCTAACCCTAACCCTGACCCTAAGAGGCCTAACCCTAAACGGAACTCAAAACCTCAGCTGTGCATGGCATGTGCATAACCCTAACCCTAACCCTAACCCTAACCGTAACCCTAACCGTAACCCTAAGAGACCTAACACTAAACGGAACTCTAAACCTCAGCTGTGCTTGGCATGTACCTAACCCTAACCCTAACCCTAACCCTAACCCTAACCCTAACCCTAACCCTAACCCTAACCCTATCCCTAACCCTAAACGACCTAACCCTAAACGGAACTCTAAACCTCAGCTGTGCATGGCATGTCCCTAACCCTAACCCTAACCCTAATTCAAACCCTAACCCTAACCCTAACCCTAACCCTAAGAGGCCTAACCCTAAACGGAGCTCTAAACCTCACCTGTGCATGGCATGTAGGTAACCGTAAGCCTAAACCTAACCGTAACCCTAACCGTAACCCTAACCCTAACCCTAACCCTAACCCTAACCCTAACCCTAACCCTAACCCTAACCCTAACCCTAACCCTAACCCTAACCCTAACCCTAACCCTAATCCTGACCCTAAGAGGCCTATCCCTAAACGCAACTCTAAACCTCAGCTGTGCATGGCATGTGCATAACCCTAACCCTAACCCTAACCCTAACCGTAATCCTAACCGTAACCCTAAGAGACCAAACCTAAACGGAACTCTAAACCTCAGCTGTGCATGGCATGCACCTAACCCTAACCCTAACCCTAACCCTAACCCTAACCCTAACCCTAACCCTAAGAGGCCTAACCCTAAACGGAGCTATAAACCTCAGCTGTGCATGGCATGTAGGTAACCCTAACCCTAACCCTAACTGTAGCCCTAACCCTAACCGTAACCCTAACCGTAACCCTAACCCTAACCCTAACCCTAACCCTAACCGTAACCCTAACCCTAACCCTAACCCTAAGAGACCTAACCCTACACGGAACTCAAAACCTCAGCTGTGCATGGCATGTACCT
>NW_026599597.1:1362500-1365000 GCF_023634155.1 Falco peregrinus | reverse complement strand
CCCTAACCCTAACCCTAAGAGGCCTAACCCTAAACGGAGCTCTAAACCTCACCTGTGCATGGCATGTAGGTAACCGTAAGCCTAACCGTAACCGTAACCGTAACCGTAACCCTAACCCTAACCCTAACCCTAACCCTAACCCTAACCCTAACCCTAACCCTAACCCTAACCCTAATCCTGACCCTAAGAGGCCTATCCCTAAACGCAACTCTAAACCTCAGCTGTACATGGCATGTAAGTAAACCTAACCCTAACCCTAACCCTAACCCTAACCCTAACCCTAACCTCAGCTGTGCATGGCATGCACCTAACCCTAACCCTAACCCTAACCCTAACACTAACCCTAACCCTAACCCTAAGAGGCCTAACCCTAAACGGAGCTATAAACCTCAGCTGTGCATGGCATGTAGGTAACCCTAACCCTAACCCTAACTGTAACCCTAACCCTAACCGTAACCCTAACCCTAACCCTAACCCTAACCCTAACCCTAACCCTGACCCTAAGAGGCCTAACCCTTGACGGAACTCTAAACCTCAGCTGTGCATGGCATGTACATAACCCTAACCCTAACCCTAACCCTAACCCTAATCCTGACCCTAAGAGGCCTAACCCTAAACGGAACTCAAAATCTCAGCTGTGCATGGCATGTACCTAACCCTAACCCTAACCCTAACCTAACCCTAACCCTAACCCTAACCGTAACCCTAAGAGACCTAACCCTAAACGGAACTCAAAACCTCAGCTGTGCATGGCATGTACCTAACCCTAACCCTAACCCTAACCTAACCCTAACCCTAACCCTAACCCTAACCCTAACCGTAACCCTAAGAGACCTAACCCTAAACGGAACTCTAAACCTCAGCTGTGCATGGCATGTACGTAACCCTAAACCTAACCCTAACCCTAAGCCTAAGCCTAAGCCTAACCCTAACCCTAACCCTAACCCTAACCCTAACCCTAAGAGACCTAACCCTAAACGGAACTCTAAACCTCAGCTGTGCATGGCATGTACCTAACCCTAACCCTAACCCTAACCCTAACCCTAACCCTAACCCTAACCCTAACCCTAACCCTAACCCTGACCCTAAGAGGCCTAACCCTAAACGGAACTCAAAACCTCAGCTGTGCATGGCATGTGCATAACCCTAACCCTAACCCTAACCCTAACCGTAACCCTAACCGTAACCCTAAGAGACCTAACACTAAACGGAACTCTAAACCTCAGCTGTGCTTGGCATGTACCTAACCCTAACCCTAACCCTAACCCTAACCCTAACCCTAACCCTAACCCTAACCCTAACCCTATCCCTAACCCTAAACGACCTAACCCTAAACGGAACTCTAAACCTCAGCTGTGCATGGCATGTCCCTAACCCTAACCCTAACCCTAATTCAAACCCTAACCCTAACCCTAACCCTAACCCTAAGAGGCCTAACCCTAAACGGAGCTCTAAACCTCACCTGTGCATGGCATGTAGGTAACCGTAAGCCTAAACCTAACCGTAACCCTAACCGTAACCCTAACCCTAACCCTAACCCTAACCCTAACCCTAACCCTAACCCTAACCCTAACCCTAACCCTAACCCTAACCCTAACCCTAACCCTAACCCTAACCCTGACCCTAAGAGGCCTATCCCTAAACGCAACTCTAAACCTCAGCTGTGCATGGCATGTGCATAACCCTAACCCTAACCCTAACCCTAACC
Source organism: Falco peregrinus (assembly GCF_023634155.1). NCBI lineage: Eukaryota > Metazoa > Chordata > Aves > Falconiformes > Falconidae > Falco > Falco peregrinus. Next base: position 1,363,292 of record NW_026599597.1, on the reverse strand, counting down.
GTAATCCTAACCGTAACCCTAAGAGACCAAACCTAAACGGAACTCTAAACCTCAGCTGTGCATGGCATGCACCTAACCCTAACCCTAACCCTAACCCTAACCCTAACCCTAACCCTAACCCTAAGAGGCCTAACCCTAAACGGAGCTATAAACCTCAGCTGTGCATGGCATGTAGGTAACCCTAACCCTAACCCTAACTGTAGCCCTAACCCTAACCGTAACCCTAACCGTAACCCTAACCCTAACCCTAACCCTAACCCTAACCGTAACCCTAACCCTAACCCTAACCCTAAGAGACCTAACCCTACACGGAACTCAAAACCTCAGCTGTGCATGGCATGTACCTAACCCTAACCCTAACCCTAACCCTAACCCTAACCCTAACCCTAACCCTAACCCTGACCCTAAGAGGCCTAACCCTAAACGGAACTCAAAACCTCAGCTGTGCATGGCATGTGCATAACCCTAACCCTAACCCTAACCGTAACCCTAACCGTAACCCTAAGAGACCTAACACTAAACGGAACTCTAAACCTCAGCTGTGCTTGGCATGTACCTAACCCTAACCCTAACCCTAACCCTAACCCTAACCCTAACCCTATCCCTAACCCTAAAAGACCTAACCCTAAACGGAACTCTAAACCTCAGCTGTGCATGGCATGTCCCTAACCCTAACCCTAACCCTAATTCTAACCCTAACCCTAACCCTAACCCTAACCCTAACCCTAAGAGGCCTAACCCTATACGGAGCTCTAAACCTCAGCTGTGCATGGCATGTAGGTAACCGTAAGC
>NW_026599597.1:1327500-1330000 GCF_023634155.1 Falco peregrinus | reverse complement strand
CATGGCATGTAGGTAACCCTAACCCTAACCCTAACCCTAACCCTAACCCTAACCCTAACCCTAACCCTAACCCTAACCCTAACCCTAAAAGACCTAACCCTAAACGGAACTCTAAACCTCAGCTGTGCATGGCATGTACCTAACCCTAACCCTAACCCTAATCCTGACCCTAAGAGGCCTATCCCTAAACGGAACTCTAAACCTCAGCTGTGCATGGCATGTACATAAACGTAACCCTAACCCTAACTCTAACCCTAACCCTAACCCTAAACCTAACTTTAATCCTGACCCTAAGAGTCCTAACCCTAAACGCAACTCTAAACCTCAGCTGTGCATGGCATGTAAGTAACCCTAACCCTAATCCTAACCCTAACCCTAACACTAACTTTAACCCTAACCCTAACCCTAACCTCAGCTGTGCATCGCATGTAACTAACCCTAACCCTAACCCTAACCCTAACCCTAACCCTAAGAGGCCTAACCCTAAACAGAATTCTAAACCTCAGCTGTGCATGGCATGTAGGTAACCCTAACCCTAACCCTAACCCTAACCCTAACCCTAACCCTAACCCTAACCCTAAGAGACCTAACACTAAACGGAACTCTAAACCTCAGCTGTGCATGGCATGTACCTAACCCTAACCCTAACCCTAACCCTAATCCTGACCCTAAAGAGGCCTCACCCTAAACGCAACTCTAAACCTCAGCTGTGCATGGCATGTACCTAACCCTAACCCTAACCCTAACCCTAACCCTAACCCTAACCCTAAGAGGCCTAACCCTAAACGGAGCTCTAAACCTCAGCTGTGCATGGCATGTAGGTAACCCTAACCCTAACCCTAACCCTAACCCTAACCCTAACCCTAACCCTAACCCTAACCCTAACCCTAACCCTAACCCTAACCCTAATCCTGACCCTAAGAGGCCTAACCCTAAACGGAACTCAACACCTCAGCTGTGCATGGCATGTACATAACCCTAACCCTAACCCTAACCCTAACCCTAACCCTAACCCTAACCCTAACCCTAACCCTAATCCTGACCCTAAGAGGCCTAACCCTACACGGAACTCAAAACCTCAGCTGTGCATGGCATGTGCGTAACCCTAACCCTAACCCTAACCCTAACCCTAACCCTAACCCTAACCCTAACCCTAACCCTAACCCTAAGAGACCTAACACTAAACGGAACTCTAAACCTCAGTTGTGCATGGCATGTACCTAACCCTATCCCTAACCCTAACCCTAACCCTAACCCTAACCCTAACCCTAACCCTAAGAGACCTAACCCTAAACGGAACTCTAAACCTCAGCTGTGCATGGGATGTACCTAACCCTAACCCTAACCCTAACCCTAACCCTAACCCTAACCCTAACCCTAACCCTAAGAGGCCTAACCCTAAACGGAGCTCTAAACCTCAGCTGTGCATGGCATGTAGGTAACCGTAAGCCTAACCCTAACCGTAACCCTAACCGTAACCCTAACCCTAACCGTAACCCTAACCCTAACCCTAACCCTAACCCTAACCCTAACCCTAACCCTAATCCTGACCCTAAGAGGCCTATCCCTAAACGCAACTCTAAACCTCAGCTGTGCATGGCATGTAAGTAAACCTAACCCTAACCCTAACCCTAACCCTAACCCTAACCCTAACCCTAACCTCAGCTGTGCATGGCATGCACCTAACCCTAACCCTAACCCTAACCCTAACCCTAACGCTAACCCTAACCCTAACCCTAACCCTAACCCTAAACCTTACCCTAACCCTAATAGACCTAACACTAAACAGAACTCAAAACCTCAGCTGTGCATGGCATGTACCTAACCCTAACCCTAACCCTAAGCCTAAGCCTAAGCCTAACCCTAACCCTAACCCTAACCCTAACCCTAACCCTAACCCTAAGAGACCTAACCCTAAACGGAACTCTAAACCTCAGCTGTGCATGGCATGTACCTAACCCTAACCCTAACCCTAACCCTAAGAGGCCTAACCCTAAACGGAGCTCTAAACCTCAGCTGTGCATGGCATGTAGTTAACCCTAACCCTAACACTAAACCTAAACCTAACCCTAACCCTAACCCTAACCCTAACCCTAACCCTAAGAGGCCTAACCCTAAACGGAACTCTAAACCTCAGCTGTGCATGGCATGTCCCTAACCCTAACCCTAACACTAACCCTAACCCTAACCCTAACCCTAACCGTAACCCTAAGAGACCTAACACTAAACGGAACTCTAAACCTCAGCTGTGCATGGCATGTACCTAACTCTAACCCTAACCCTAACCCTAACCCTAACCCTAACCCTAACCCTAACCCTAACCCTAACCCTAACCCTAACCCTAACCCTAACCCTAACCCTAACCCTAACCGTAACCCTAAGAGACCTAACCCTAAACGGAACTCAAAACCTCAGCTGTGCATGGCATGTACCTAACCCTAACCCTAACCCTAACCTAACCCTAACCCTAACCCTAACCCTAACCCTAACCGTAACCCTA
>NW_026599597.1:1295000-1307500 GCF_023634155.1 Falco peregrinus | reverse complement strand
TCTAAACCTCAGCTGTGCATGGCATATACCTAACCCTAACCCTAACCCTAACCCTAACCCTAACCCTAATCCTGACCCTAAGAGACCTAACACTAAACGGAACTCTAAACCTCAGCTGTGCATGGCATGTAGGTAACCCTAACCCTAACCCTAACCCTAACCCTAACCCTAACCCTAACCCTAACCCTAACCCTAAAAGACCTAACCCTAAACGGAACTCTAAACCTCAGCTGTGCATGGCATGTACCTAACCCTAACCCTAACCCTAATCCTGACCCTAAGAGGCCTATCCCTAAACGGAACTCTAAACCTCAGCTGTGCATGGCATGTACGTAACCCTAACCCTAACCCTAACCCTAACCCTAACCCTAACCCTAACCCTAACCCTAACCCTAACCCTAACCCTAACCCTAAGAGACCTAACCCTAAACGGAACTATAAACCTCAGCTGTGCATGGCATGTAGGTAACCCTAACCCTAACCCTAACCCTAACCCTAACCCTAACCCTAACCCTAACCCTAAGAGACCTAACCCTAAACGGAACTCAAAACCTCAGCTGTGCATGCCATGTACCTAACCATAACCCTAACCCTAACCCTAACCCTAACCCTAACCCTAACCCTAACCCTAACCCTAACCCTAACCCTAACCGTAACCCTAAGAGACCTAACACTAAACGGAACTCTAAACCTCAATTGTGCATGGCATGTACCTAACCCTATCCCTAACCCTAACCCTAACCCTAACCCTAACCCTAACCCTAACCCTAACCGTAACCCTAAGAGACCTAACCCTAAACGGAACTCTAAACCTCAGCTGTGCATGGCATGTACCTAACCCTAACCCTAACCCTAACCCTAACCCTAACCCTAACCCTAACCCTAACCCTAACCCTAACCCTAACCCTAAGAGACCTAACCCTAAACGGAACTTTAAACCTCAGCTGTGCATGGCATATACCTAACCCTAACCCTAACCCTAACCCTAACCCTAACCCTAATCCTGACCCTAAGAGACCTAACACTAAACGGAACTCTAAACCTCAGCTGTGCATGGCATGTAGGTAACCCTAACCCTAACCCTAACCCTAACCCTAACCCTAACCCTAACCCTAACCCTAACCCTAACCCTAAAAGACCTAACCCTAAACGGAACTCTAAACCTCAGCTGTGCATGGCATGTACCTAACCCTAACCCTAACCCTAATCCTGACCCTAAGAGGCCTATCCCTAAACGGAACTCTAAACCTCAGCTGTGCATGGCATGTACGTAACCCTAACCCTAACCCTAACCCTAACCCTAACCCTAACCCTAACCCTAAAAGACCTAATCCTAAACGGAACTCAAAATCTCAGCTGTGCATGGCATGTACCTAACCGTAACCCTAACCCTAACCCTAACCCTAACCCTAACCCTAACCCTAACCCTAACCCTAACCCTAACCCTAACCCTAACCCTAACCCTAACCCTAACCCTAAGAGACCTAACCCTAAACGGAACTCTAAACCTTCAGCTGTGCATGGCATGTACCTAACCCTAACCCTAACCCTAACCCTAACCCTAACCCTAACCCTAACCCTAACCCTAACCCTAAGAGACCTAACCCTAAACGGAACTCAAAACCTCAGCTGTGCATGGCATGTACGTAACCCTAACCCTAACCCTAACCCTAACCCTAACCCTAACCCTAACCCTAACCCTAACTCTAACCCTAACTCTAAGAGGCCTAAACCTAAACGCAACTCTAAACCTCAGCTGTGCATGGCATGCACTTAACCGTAACCGTAACCGTAACCGTAACCCTAACCCTAACCCTAACCCTAACCCTAACCCTAACCCTAACGCTAACCCTAACCCTAACCCTAACCCTAACCCTAACCCTAACCCTAACCCTAAGAGTCCTAACCCTAAACGGAACTCTAAATCTCAGCTGTGCATGGCATGTAGGTAACCCTAACCCTAACCCTAACCCTAACCCTAACCCTAACCCTAACCCTAACCCTAACCCTAACCCTAACCCTAAAAGACCTAACCCTAAACGGAACTCTAAACCTCAGCTGTGCATGGCATGTACCTAACCCTAACCCTAACCCTAATCCTGACCCTAAGAGGCCTATCCCTAAACGGAACTCTAAACCTCAGCTGTGCATGGCATGTACATAAACGTAACCCTAACCCTAACTCTAACCCTAACCCTAACCCTAAACCTAACTTTAATCCTGACCCTAAGAGTCCTAACCCTAAACGCAACTCTAAACCTCAGCTGTGCATGGCATGTAAGTAACCCTAACCCTAATCCTAACCCTAACCCTAACACTAACTTTAACCCTAACCCTAACCCTAACCTCAGCTGTGCATGGCATGTAACTAACCCTAACCCTAACCCTAACCCTAACCCTAAGAGGCCTAACCCTAAACAGAATTCTAAACCTCAGCTGTGCATGGCATGTAGGTAACCCTAACCCTAACCCTAACCCTAACCCTAACCCTAACCCTAACCCTAACCCTAAGAGACCTAACCCTAAACGGAACTCTAAACCTCAGCTGTGCATGGCATGTACCTAACCCTAACCCTAACCCTAACCCTAATCCTGACCCTAAAGAGGCCTCACCCTAAACGCAACTCTAAACCTCAGCTGTGCATGGCATGTACCTAACCCTAACCCTAACCCTAACCCTAACCCTAACCCTAACCCTAAGAGGCCTAACCCTAAACGGAGCTCTAAACCTCAGCTGTGCATGGCATGTAGGTAACCCTAACCCTAACCCTAACCCTAACCCTAACCCTAACCCTAACCCTAACCCTAACCCTAACCCTAACCCTAACCCTAATCCTGACCCTAAGAGGCCTAACCCTAAACGGAACTCAACACCTCAGCTGTGCATGGCATGTACATAACCCTAACCCTAACCCTAACCCTAACCCTAACCCTAACCCTAACCCTAACCCTAACCCTAATCCTGACCCTAAGAGGCCTAACCCTACACGGAACTCAAAACCTCAGCTGTGCATGGCATGTGCGTAACCCTAACCCTAACCCTAACCCTATCCCTAACCCTAACCGTAACCCTAAGAGACCTAACCCTAAACGGAACTCTAAACCTCAGCTGTGCATGGCATGTACCTAACCCTAACCCTAACCCTAATCCTGACCCTAAGAGGCCTATCCCTAAACGGAACTCTAAACCTCAGCTGTGCATGGCATGTACGTAACCCTAACCCTAACCCTAACCCTAACCCTAACCCTAACCCTAACCCTAACCCTAACCCTAACCCTAACCCTAACCCTAAGAGACCTAACCCTAAACGGAACTATAAACCTCAGCTGTGCATGGCATGTAGGTAACCCTAACCCTAACCCTAACCCTAACCCTAACCCTAACCCTAACCCTAACCCTAAGAGACCTAACCCTAAACGGAACTCAAAACCTCAGCTGTGCATGCCATGTACCTAACCATAACCCTAACCCTAACCCTAACCCTAACCCTAACCCTAACCCTAACCCTAACCCTAACCCTAACCCTAACCGTAACCCTAAGAGACCTAACACTAAACGGAACTCTAAACCTCAATTGTGCATGGCATGTACCTAACCCTATCCCTAACCCTAACCCTAACCCTAACCCTAACCCTAACCCTAACCCTAACCGTAACCCTAAGAGACCTAACCCTAAACGGAACTCTAAACCTCAGCTGTGCATGGCATGTACCTAACCCTAACCCTAACCCTAACCCTAACCCTAACCCTAACCCTAACCCTAACCCTAACCCTAACCCTAACCCTAAGAGACCTAACCCTAAACGGAACTTTAAACCTCAGCTGTGCATGGCATATACCTAACCCTAACCCTAACCCTAACCCTAACCCTAACCCTAATCCTGACCCTAAGAGACCTAACACTAAACGGAACTCTAAACCTCAGCTGTGCATGGCATGTAGGTAACCCTAACCCTAACCCTAACCCTAACCCTAACCCTAACCCTAACCCTAACCCTAACCCTAACCCTAAAAGACCTAACCCTAAACGGAACTCTAAACCTCAGCTGTGCATGGCATGTACCTAACCCTAACCCTAACCCTAATCCTGACCCTAAGAGGCCTATCCCTAAACGGAACTCTAAACCTCAGCTGTGCATGGCATGTACGTAACCCTAACCCTAACCCTAACCCTAACCCTAACCCTAACCCTAACCCTAAAAGACCTAATCCTAAACGGAACTCAAAATCTCAGCTGTGCATGGCATGTACCTAACCGTAACCCTAACCCTAACCCTAACCCTAACCCTAACCCTAACCCTAACCCTAACCCTAACCCTAACCCTAACCCTAACCCTAACCCTAACCCTAACCCTAAGAGACCTAACCCTAAACGGAACTCTAAACCTTCAGCTGTGCATGGCATGTACCTAACCCTAACCCTAACCCTAACCCTAACCCTAACCCTAACCCTAACCCTAACCCTAACCCTAAGAGACCTAACCCTAAACGGAACTCAAAACCTCAGCTGTGCATGGCATGTACGTAACCCTAACCCTAACCCTAACCCTAACCCTAACCCTAACCCTAACCCTAACCCTAACTCTAACCCTAACTCTAAGAGGCCTAAACCTAAACGCAACTCTAAACCTCAGCTGTGCATGGCATGCACTTAACCGTAACCGTAACCGTAACCGTAACCCTAACCCTAACCCTAACCCTAACCCTAACCCTAACCCTAACGCTAACCCTAACCCTAACCCTAACCCTAACCCTAACCCTAACCCTAACCCTAAGAGTCCTAACCCTAAACGGAACTCTAAATCTCAGCTGTGCATGGCATGTAGGTAACCCTAACCCTAACCCTAACCCTAACCCTAACCCTAACCCTAACCCTAACCCTAACCCTAACCCTAACCCTAAAAGACCTAACCCTAAACGGAACTCTAAACCTCAGCTGTGCATGGCATGTACCTAACCCTAACCCTAACCCTAATCCTGACCCTAAGAGGCCTATCCCTAAACGGAACTCTAAACCTCAGCTGTGCATGGCATGTACATAAACGTAACCCTAACCCTAACTCTAACCCTAACCCTAACCCTAAACCTAACTTTAATCCTGACCCTAAGAGTCCTAACCCTAAACGCAACTCTAAACCTCAGCTGTGCATGGCATGTAAGTAACCCTAACCCTAATCCTAACCCTAACCCTAACACTAACTTTAACCCTAACCCTAACCCTAACCTCAGCTGTGCATGGCATGTAACTAACCCTAACCCTAACCCTAACCCTAACCCTAAGAGGCCTAACCCTAAACAGAATTCTAAACCTCAGCTGTGCATGGCATGTAGGTAACCCTAACCCTAACCCTAACCCTAACCCTAACCCTAACCCTAACCCTAACCCTAAGAGACCTAACCCTAAACGGAACTCTAAACCTCAGCTGTGCATGGCATGTACCTAACCCTAACCCTAACCCTAACCCTAATCCTGACCCTAAAGAGGCCTCACCCTAAACGCAACTCTAAACCTCAGCTGTGCATGGCATGTACCTAACCCTAACCCTAACCCTAACCCTAACCCTAACCCTAACCCTAAGAGGCCTAACCCTAAACGGAGCTCTAAACCTCAGCTGTGCATGGCATGTAGGTAACCCTAACCCTAACCCTAACCCTAACCCTAACCCTAACCCTAACCCTAACCCTAACCCTAACCCTAACCCTAACCCTAATCCTGACCCTAAGAGGCCTAACCCTAAACGGAACTCAACACCTCAGCTGTGCATGGCATGTACATAACCCTAACCCTAACCCTAACCCTAACCCTAACCCTAACCCTAACCCTAACCCTAACCCTAATCCTGACCCTAAGAGGCCTAACCCTACACGGAACTCAAAACCTCAGCTGTGCATGGCATGTGCGTAACCCTAACCCTAACCCTAACCCTATCCCTAACCCTAACCGTAACCCTAAGAGACCTAACCCTAAACGGAACTCAAAACCTCAGCTGTGCATGGCATGTACCTAACCCTAACCCTAACCCTAACCCTAACCCTAACCCTAACCCTAACTCTAACCCTAACCCTAACCGTAACCCTAAGAGACCTAACCCTAAACGGAACTCTAAACCTCAGCTGTGCATGGCATGTACGTAACCCTAACCCTAACCCTAACCCTAACCCTAACCCTAACCCTAACCCTAACCCTAACCCTAAGAGACCTAACCCTAAACGGAACTCTAAACCTCAGCTGTGCATGGCATATACCTAACCCTAACCCTAACCCTAACCCTAACCCTAACCCTAATCCTGACCCTAAGAGACCTAACACTAAACGGAACTCTAAACCTCAGCTGTGCATGGCATGTAGGTAACCCTAACCCTAACCCTAACCCTAACCCTAACCCTAACCCTAACCCTAACCCTAACCCTAAAAGACCTAACCCTAAACGGAACTCTAAACCTCAGCTGTGCATGGCATGTACCTAACCCTAACCCTAACCCTAATCCTGACCCTAAGAGGCCTATCCCTAAACGGAACTCTAAACCTCAGCTGTGCATGGCATGTACGTAACCCTAACCCTAACCCTAACCCTAACCCTAACCCTAACCCTAACCCTAACCCTAACCCTAACCCTAAGAGACCTAACCCTAAACGGAACTCTAAACCTCAGCTGTGCATGGCATGTAGGTAACCCTAACCCTAACCCTAACCCTAACCCTAACCCTAACCCTAACCCTAACCCTAAGAGACCTAACCCTAAACGGAACTCAAAACCTCAGCTGTGCATGGCATGTACGTAACCCTAACCCTAACCCTAACCCTAACCCTAACCCTAACCCTAACCCTAACCCTAACCCTAACCCTAACCCTAACCGTAACCCTAAGAGACCTAACACTAAACGGAACTCTAAACCTCAATTGTGCATGGCATGTACCTAACCCTATCCCTAACCCTAACCCTAACCCTAACCCTAACCCTAACCCTAACCCTAACCCTAACCGTAACCCTAAGAGACCTAACCCTAAACGGAACTCTAAACCTCAGCTGTGCATGGCATGTACCTAACCCTAACCCTAACCCTAACCCTAACCCTAACCCTAACCCTAACCCTAACCCTAACCCTAACCCTAAGAGACCTAACCCTAAACGGAACTCTAAACCTCAGCTGTGCATGGCATATACCTAACCCTAACCCTAACCCTAACCCTAACCCTAACCCTAATCCTGACCCTAAGAGACCTAACACTAAACGGAACTCTAAACCTCAGCTGTGCATGGCATGTAGGTAACCCTAACCCTAACCCTAACCCTAACCCTAACCCTAACCCTAACCCTAACCCTAACCCTAACCCTAAAAGACCTAACCCTAAACGGAACTCTAAACCTCAGCTGTGCATGGCATGTACCTAACCCTAACCCTAACCCTAATCCTGACCCTAAGAGGCCTATCCCTAAACGGAACTCTAAACCTCAGCTGTGCATGGCATGTACGTAACCCTAACCCTAACCCTAACCCTAACCCTAACCCTAACCCTAACCCTAAAAGACCTAATCCTAAACGGAACTCAAAACCTCAGCTGTGCATGGCATGTACCTAACCGTAACCCTAACCCTAACCCTAACCCTAACCCTAACCCTAACCCTAACCCTAACCCTAACCCTAACCCTAACCCTAACCCTAAGAGACCTAACCCTAAACGGAACTCTAAACCTTCAGCTGTGCATGGCATGTACCTAACCCTAACCCTAACCCTAACCCTAACCCTAACCCTAACCCTAACCCTAACCCTAACCCTAACCCTAACCCTAACCCTAACCCTAAGAGACCTAACCCTACACTGAACTCAAAACCTCAGCTGTGCATGGCATGTACCTAACCCTAACCCTAACCCTAACCCTAACCCTAACCCCAACCCTAAACCTAACCCTAATGCTGACCCTAAGAGGCCTAACCCTAAACGCAACTCTAAACCTCAGCTGTGCATGGCATGTATGTAACCCTAACCCTAACCCTAACCCTAACCCTAACCCTAACCCTAACCCTAACCCTAAGAGACCTAACCCTAAACGGAACTCAAAACCTCAGCTGTGCATGGCATGTACGTAACCCTAACCCTAACCCTAACCCTAACCCTAACCCTAACCCTAACCCTAACCCTAACTCTAACCCTAACCCTAAGAGACCTAACCCTAAACGGAACTCTAAACCTCATCTGTGCATGGCATGTACCTAACCCTAACCCTAACCCTAACCCTAACCCTAACCCTAACCCTAACCCTAACCCTAAGAGACCTAACCCTAAACGGAACTCAAAACCTCAGCTGTGCATGGCATGTACCTAACCCTAACCCTAACCCTAACCCTAACCCTAACCCTAACCCTAACCCTAACCCTAACCCTAACCGTAACCCTAAGAGACCTAACACTAAACGGAACTCTAAACCTCAATTGTGCATGGCATGTACCTAACCCTATCCCTAACCCTAACCCTAACCCTAACCCTAACCCTAACCGTAACCCTAAGAGACCTAACCCTAAACGGAACTCTAAACCTCAGCTGTGCATGGCATGTACCTAACCCTAACCCTAACCCTAACCCTAACCCTAACCCTAACCCTAACCCTAACCCTAACCCTAACCCTAACCCTAAGAGACCTAACCCTAAACGGAACTCTAAACCTCAGCTGTGCATGGCATATACCTAACCCTAACCCTAACCCTAACCCTAACCCTAACCCTAACCCTAAGAGACCTAACCCTAAACGGAACTCTAAACCTCAGCTGTGCATGGCATGTACCTAACCCTAACCCTAACCCTAACCCTAACCCTAACCCTAACCCTAACCCTAACCCTACCCCTAACCCTAACCCTAACCCTAAGAGACCTAACCCTAAACGGAACTCTAAACCTCAGCTGTGCATGGCATGTACCTAACCCTAACCCTAACCCTAACCCTAACCCTAACCCTAACCCTAACCCTAACCCTAACCCTAACCCTAACCCTAACCCTAAGAGACCTAACCCTAAACGGAACTCTAAACCTCAGCTGTGCATGGCATGTAGGTAACCCTAACCCTAACCCTAACCCTAACCCTAACCCTAACCCTAACCCTAACCCTAATCCTGACCTTAAGAGGCCTAACCCTAAACGGAACTCTAAACCTCAGCTGTGCATGGCATGTACCTAACCCTAACCCTAACCCTAATCCTGACCCTAAGAGGCCTATCCCTAAACGGAACTCTAAACCTCAGCTGTGCATGGCATGTACATAAACCTAACCCTAACCCTAACTCTAACCCTAACCCTAACCCTAAACCTAACTTTAATCCTGACCCTAAGAGTCCTAACCCTAAACGCAACTCTAAACCTCAGCTGTGCATGGCATGTAAGTAACCCTAACCCTAATCCTAACCCTAACCCTAACCCTAACCCTAACCCTAACCCTAACCCTAACCCTAACCTCAGCTGTGCATGGCATGTAACTAACCCTAACCCTAACCCTAACCCTAACCCTAAGAGGCCTAACCCTAAACAGAATTCTAAACCTCAGCTGTGCATGGCATGTAGGTAACCGTAACCCTAACCCTAACCCTAACCCTAACCCTAACCCTAACCCTAACCCTAACCCTAACCCTAAGAGACCTAACACTAAACGGAACTCTAAACCTCAGCTGTGCATGGCATGTACCTAACCCTAACCCTAACCCTAACCCTAACCCTAACCCTAATCCTGACCCTAAAGAGGCCTCACCCTAAACGCAACTCTAAACCTCAGCTGTGCATGGCATGTACCTAACCCTAACCCTAACCCTAACCCTAACCCTAACCCTAACCCTAAGAGGCCTAACCCTAAACGGAGCTCTAAACCTCAGCTGTGCATGGCATGTAGGTAACCCTAACCCTAACCCTAACCCTAACCCTAACCCTAACCCTAACCCTAACCCTAACCCTAACCCTAACCCTAATCCTGACCCTAAGAGGCCTAACCCTAAACGGAACTCAACACCTCAGCTGTGCATGGCATGTACATAACCCTAACCCTAACCCTAACCCTAACCCTAACCCTAACCCTAACCCTAATCCTGACCCTAAGAGGCCTAACCCTACACGGAACTCAAAACCTCAGCTGTGCATGGCATGTGCATAACCCTAACCCTAACCCTAACCCTAACCCTAACCCTAACCGTAACCCTAAGAGACCTAACCCTAAACGGAACTCAAAACCTCAGCTGTGCATGGCATGTACCTAACCCTAACCCTAACCCTAACCGTAACCGTAACCCTAACCCTAACCCTAACCCTAACCGTAACCCTAAGAGACCTAACCCTAAACGGAACTCTAAACCTCAGCTGTGCATGGCATGTACGTAACCCTAACCCTAACCCTAACCCTAACCCTAACCCTAACCCTAACCCTAACTCTAACCCTAACCCTAACCCTAACCCTAAGAGACCTAACCCTAAACGGAACTCTAAACCTCAGCTGTGCATGGCATGTACCTAACCCTAACCCTAACCCTAACCCTAACCCTAACCCTAACCCTAACCCTAACCCTAACCCTAACCCTAAAAGACCTAACCCTTAACGGAACTCTAAACCTCAGCTGTGCATGGCATGTACCTAACCCTAACCCTAACCCTAACCCTAACCCTAATCGTGACCCTAAGAGGCCTATCCCTAAACGGAACTCTAAACCTCAGCTGTGCATGGCATGTAGGTAACCCTAACCCTAACCCTAACCGTAACCCTAACCCTAACCCTAACCCTAACCCTAACCCTAACCCTAACCCTAATAGACCTAACCCTGAACGGAACTCAAAACCTCAGCTGTGCATGGCATGTACCTAACCCTAAGCCTAACCCTAACCCTAACCATAACCCTAACCCTAACCCTAACCCTAACCCTAACCCTAACCCTAACCCTAACCCTAACCCTAACCCTAACCCTAATCCTGACCCTAAGAGGCCTATCCCTAAACGGAACTCTAAACCTCAGCTGTGCATGGCATGTACATAAACCTAACCCTAACCCTAACTCTAACCCTAACCCTAACCCTAAACCTAACTTTAATCCTGACCCTAAGAGGCCTAACCCTAAACGCAACTCTAAACCTCAGCTGTGCATGGCATGTAAGTAACCCTAACCCTAATCCTAACCCTAACCCTAACCCTAACCCTAATCCTAACCCTAACCCTAACCCTAACCCTAACCCTAACCTCAGCTGTGCATGGCATGTACCTAACCCTAACCCTAACCCTAACCCTAACCCTAAGAGGCCTAACCCTAAACAGAACTCTAAACCTCAGCTGTGCATGGCATGTAGGTAACCCTAACCCTAACCCTAACCCTAACCCTAACCCTAACCCTAACCCTAACCCTAAGAGACCTAACACTAAACGGAACTCTAAACCTCAGCTGTGCATGGCATGTACCTAACCCTAACCCTAACCCTAACCCTAACCCTAATCCTGACCCTATAGAGGTCTCACCCTAAACGCAACTCTAAACCTCAGCTGTGCATGGCATGTACCTAACCCTAACCCTAACCCTAACCCTAACCCTAGCCCTAACCCTAACCCTAACCCTAATCCTGACCTTAAGAGGCCTAACCCTAAACGGAACTCAAAACCTCAGCTGTGCATGGCATGTGCATAACCCTAACCCTAACCCTAACCGTAACCCTAACCGTAACCCTAAGAGACCTAACACTAAACGGAACTCTAAACCTCAGCTGTGCATGGCATGTACCTAACCCTAACCCTAACCCTAACCCTAACCCTAACCCTAACCCTAACACTAACCCTAACCCTAACCCTAACCCTAACCCTAATCCTGACCCTAAGAGGCCTATCCCTAAACGGAACTCTAAACCTCAGCTGTGCATGGCATGTACATAAACCTAACCCTAACCCTAACTCTAACCCTAACCCTAACCCTAAACCTAACTTTAATCCTGACCCTAAGAGTCCTAACCCTAAACGCAACTCTAAACCTCAGCTGTGCATGGCATGTAAGTAACCCTAACCCTAATCCTAACCCTAACCCTAACCCTAACCCTAACCCTAACCCTAACCCTAACCCTAACCCTAAGAGGCCTAACCCTAAACAGAATTCTAAACCTCAGCTGTGCATGGCATGTAGGTAACCCTAACCCTAACCCTAACCCTAACCCTAACCCTAACCCTAACCCTAACCCTAAGAGACCTAACACTAAACGGAACTCCAAACCTCAGCTGTGCATGGCATGTACCTAACCCTAACCCTAACCCTAACCCTAACCCTAACCCTAATCCTGACCCTAAAGAGGCCTCACCCTAAACGCAACTCTAAACCTCAGCTGTGCATGGCATGTACCTAACCCTAACCCTAACCCTAACCCTAACTCTAACCCTAACCCTAAGAGGCCTAACCCTAAACGGAGCTCTAAACCTCAGCTGTGCATGGCATGTAGGTAACCCTAACCCTAACCCTAACCCTAACCCTAACCCTAACCCTAACCCTAACCCTAAC
>NW_026599597.1:1282500-1287500 GCF_023634155.1 Falco peregrinus | reverse complement strand
AACCCTAACCCTAACCCTAACCCTAACCCTAACCCTAACCCTAACCCTAAGAGGCCTATCCCTAAACGGAACTCTAAACCTCAGCTGTGCATGGCATGTACCTAACCCTAACCCTAACCCTAACCCTAACCCTAACCCTAACCCTAACCCTAACCCTAACCCTAACCCTAACCCTAACCCTAAGAGACCTAACCCTAAACGGAACTCTAAACCTCAGCTGTGAATGGCATGTACCTAACCCTAACCCTAACCCTAACCCTAACCCTAACCCTAACCCTAACCCTAACCCTAACCCTAAAAGACCTAACCCTAAACGGAACTCTAAACCTCAGCTGTGCATGGCATGTACCTAACCCTAACCCTAACCCTAATCCTGACCCTAAGAGACCTAACCCTAAACGGAACTCTAAACCTCAGCTGTGCATGGCATGTACATAAACGTAACCCTAACCCTAACTCTAACCCTAACCCTAACCCTAAACCTAACTTTAATCCTGACCCTAAGAGTCCTAACCCTAAACGCAACTCTAAACCTCAGCTGTGCATGGCATGTAAGTAACCCTAACCCTAATCCTAACCCTAACCCTAACCCTAACCCTAACCCTAACCCTAACCTCAGCTGTGCATGGCATGTAACTAACCCTAACCCTAACCCTAACCCTAACCCTAAGAGGCCTAACCCTAAACAGAATTCTAAACCTCAGCTGTGCATGGCATGTAGGTAACCCTAACCCTAACCCTAACCCTAACCCTAACCCTAACCCTAACCCTAACCCTAAGAGACCTAACCCTAAACGGAACTCTAAACCTCAGCTGTGCATGGCAAGTACCTAACCCTAACCCTAACCCTAACCCTAACCCTAACCCTAACCCTAACCCTAACCCTAACCCTAAGAGACCTAACCCTAAACGGAACTCTAAACCTCAGCTGTGCATGGCATATACCTAACCCTAACCCTAACCCTAACCCTAACCCTAACCCTAATCCTGACCCTAAGAGACCTAACACTAAACGGAACTCTAAACCTCAGCTGTGCATGGCATGTAGGTAACCCTAACCCTAACCCTAACCCTAACCCTAACCCTAACCCTAACCCTAATCCTGACCCTAAGAGGCCTATCCCTAAACGGAACTCTAAACCTCAGCTGTGCATGGCATGTACGTAACCCTAACCCTAACCCTAACCCTAACCCTAACCCTAACCCTAACCTTAAACCTAACTTTAATCCTGACCCTAAGAGGCCTAACCCTAAACGG
The DNA here is from genome assembly GCF_023634155.1 of Falco peregrinus. Classification (NCBI taxonomy): domain Eukaryota; kingdom Metazoa; phylum Chordata; class Aves; order Falconiformes; family Falconidae; genus Falco; species Falco peregrinus. The sequence continues at coordinate 1,286,242 of NW_026599597.1, read as the reverse complement.
AACTCTAAACCTCAGCTGTGCATGGCATGTAAGTAACCCTAACCCTAATCCTAACCCTAACCCTAACCCTAACCCTAACCCTAACCCTAATCCTAACCTCAGCTGTGCATGGCATGTACCTAACCCTAACCCTAACCCTAACCCTAACCCTAACCCTAACCGTAACCCTAAGAGACCTAACCCTAAACGGAACTCAAAACCTCAGCTGTGCATGGCATGTACCTAACCCTAACCCTAACCCTAACCCTAACCCTAACCCTAACCCTAACCCTAACCCTAACCCTAACCGTAACCCTAAGAGACCTAACCCTAAACGGAACTCTAAACCTCAGCTGTGCATGGCATGTACGTAACCCTAACCCTAACCCTAACCCTAACCCTAACCCTAACCCTAGGAGACCTAACCCTAAACGGAACTCAAAACCTCAGCTGTGCATGGCATGTACCTCACCGTAACCCTAACCCTAACCCTAACCCTAACCCTAACCCTAACCCTAACCCTAACCCTAACCCTAACCCTAACCCTAAGAGACCTAACCCTAAACGGAACTCAAAACCTCAGCTGTGCATGGCATGTACGTAACCCTAACCCTAACCCTAACCCTAACCCTAACCCTAACCCTAACCCTAACCCTAACCCTAACCCTAACCCTAAGAGACCTAACCCTAAACGGAACTCTAAACCTCATCTGTGCATGGCATGTACCTAACCCTAACCCTAACCCTAACCCTAACCCTAACCCTAACCCTAACCCTAACCCTAAGAGACCTAACCCTAAACGGAACTCAAAACCTCAGCTGTGCATGGCATGTACCTAACCCTATCCCTAAACCTAACCCTAACCCTAACCCTAACCCTAACCCTAACCCTAACCCTAACCGTAACCCTAAGAGACCTAACACTAAACGGAACTCTAAACCTCAGCTGTGCATGGCATGTACCTAACCCTATCCCTAACCCTAACCCTAACCCTAACCCTAACCCTAACCGTAACCCTAAGAGACCTAACCCTAAACGGAACTCTAAACCTCAGCTGTGCATGGCATGTACCTAACCCTAACCCTAACCCTAACCCTAACCCTAACCCTAACCCTAACCCTAACCCTAACCCTAACCCTAACCCTAAGAGACCTAACCCTAAACGGAACTCTAAACCTCAGCTGTGCATGGCATATACCTAACCCTAACCCTAACCCTAACCCTAACCCTAACCCTAACCCTAAGAGACCTAACCCTAAACGGAACTCTAAACCTCAGCTGTGCATGGCATGTACCTAACCCTAACCCTAACCCTAACCCTAACCCTAACCCTAACCCTAACCCTACCCCTAACCCTAACCCTAACCCTAAGAGACCTAACCCTAAACGGAACTCTAAACCTCAGCTGTGCATGGCATGTACCTAACCCTAACCCTAACCCTAACCCTAACCCTAACCCTAACCCTAACCCTAACCCTAACCCTAACCCTAACCCTAACCCTAAGAGACCTAACCCTAAACGGAACTCTAAACCTCAGCTGTGCATGGCATGTAGGTAACCCTAACCCTAACCCTAACCCTAACCCTAACCCTAACCCTAACCCTAACCCTAATCCTGACCTTAAGAGGCCTAACCCTAAACGGAACTCTAAACCTCAGCTGTGCATGGCATGTACCTAACCCTAACCCTAACCCTAATCCTGACCCTAAGAGGCCTATCCCTAAACGGAACTCTAAACCTCAGCTGTGCATGGCATGTACATAAACCTAACCCTAACCCTAACTCTAACCCTAACCCTAACCCTAAACCTAACTTTAATCCTGACCCTAAGAGTCCTAACCCTAAACGCAACTCTAAACCTCAGCTGTGCATGGCATGTAAGTAACCCTAACCCTAATCCTAACCCTAACCCTAACCCTAACCCTAACCCTAACCCTAACCCTAACCCTAACCCTAACCTCAGCTGTGCATGGCATGTAACTAACCCTAACCCTAACCCTAACCCTAACCCTAAGAGGCCTAACCCTAAACAGAATTCTAAACCTCAGCTGTGCATGGCATGTAGGTAACCGTAACCCTAACCCTAACCCTAACCCTAACCCTAACCCTAACCCTAACCCTAACCCTAACCCTAAGAGACCTAACACTAAACGGAACTCTAAACCTCAGCTGTGCATGGCATGTACCTAACCCTAACCCTAACCCTAACCCTAACCCTAATCCTGACCCTAAAGAGGCCTCACCCTAAACGCAACTCTAAACCTCAGCTGTGCATGGCATGTACCTAACCCTAACCCTAACCCTAACCCTAACCCTAACCCTAACCCTAAGAGGCCTAACCCTAAACGGAGCTCTAAACCTCAGCTGTGCATGGCATGTAGGTAACCCTAACCCTAACCCTAACCCTAACCCTAACCCTAACCCTAACCCTAACCCTAACCCTAACCCTAATCCTGACCCTAAGAGGCCTAACCCTAAACGGAACTCAACACCTCAGCTGTGCATGGCATGTACATAACCCTAACCCTAACCCTAACCCTAACCCTAACCCTAACCCTAACCCTAACCCTAATCCTGACCCTAAGAGGCCTAACCCTACACGGAACTCAAAACCTCAGCTGTGCATGGCATGTGCATAACCCTAACCCTAACCCTAACCCTAACCCTAACCCTAACCGTAACCCTAAGAGACCTAACCCTAAACGGAACTCAAAACCTCAGCTGTGCATGGCATGTACCTAACCCTAACCCTAACCCTAACCCTAACCCTAACCCTAACCCTAACCCTAACCCTAACCGTAACCCTAAGAGACCTAACCCTAAACGGAACTCTAAACCTCAGCTGTGCATGGCATGTACGTAACCCTAACCCTAACCCTAACCCTAACCCTAACCCTAACCCTAACCCTAACCCTAACCCTAACCCTAACCCTAACCCTAACCCTAAGAGACCTAACCCTAAACGGAACTCTAAACCTCAGCTGTGCATGGCATGTACCTAACCCTAACCCTAACCCTAACCCTAACCCTAACCCTAACCCTAACCCTAACCCTAACCCTAACCCTAAAAGACCTAACCCTTAACGGAACTCTAAACCTCAGCTGTGCATGGCATGTACCTAACCCTAACCCTAACCCTAACCCTAACCCTAATCCTGACCCTAAGAGGCCTATCCCTAAACGGAACTCTAAACCTCAGCTGTGCATGGCATGTAGGTAACCCTAACCCTAACCCTAACCGTAACCCTAACCCTAACCCTAACCCTAACCCTAACCCTAACCCTAACCCTAATAGACCTAACCCTGAACGGAACTCAAAACCTCAGCTGTGCATGGCATGTACCTAACCCTAAGCCTAACCCTAACCCTAACCATAACCCTAACCCTAACCCTAACCCTAACCCTAACCCTAACCCTAACCCTAACCCTAACCCTAACCCTAACCCTAACCCTAATCCTGACCCTAAGAGGCCTATCCCTAAACGGAACTCTAAACCTCAGCTGTGCATGGCATGTACATAAACCTAACCCTAACCCTAACTCTAACCCTAACCCTAACCCTAAACCTAACTTTAATCCTGACCCTAAGAGGCCTAACCCTAAACGCAACTCTAAACCTCAGCTGTGCATGGCATGTAAGTAACCCTAACCCTAATCCTAACCCTAACCCTAACCCTAACCCTAATCCTAACCCTAACCCTAACCCTAACCCTAACCCTAACCTCAGCTGTGCATGGCATGTACCTAACCCTAACCCTAAC
>NW_026599597.1:1245000-1267500 GCF_023634155.1 Falco peregrinus | reverse complement strand
AACCTTAACCCTAAGAGGCCTAACCCTAAACGGAACTCTAAACCTCAGCTGTGCATGGCATGTAGGTAACCCTAACCCTAACCCTAACCGTAACCCTAACCCTAACCGTAACCCTAACCCTAACCCTAACCCTAACCCTAACCCTAACCCTAACCCTAACCCTAATCCTGACCCTAAGAGGCCTATACCTAAAGGGAACTCTAAACCTCAGCTGTGCATGGCATGTACCTAACCCTAACACTAACCCTAACCCTAACCCTAACCCTAACCCTAACCCTAACCCTAACCCTAAGAGACCTAACCCTACACGGAACTCAAAACCTCAGCTGTGCATGGCATGTACCTAACCCTAACCCTAACCCTAACCCTAACCCTAACCCTAACCCTAACCCTAACCCTAACCCTAACCCTAACCCTAAAAGACCTAACCCTAAACGGAACTCTAAACCTCAGCTGTGCATGGCATGTACCTAACCCTAACCCTAACCCTAACCCTAACCCTAACCCTAAGAGGCCTAACCCTAAACGGAGCTCTAAACCCCAGCTGTGCATGGCATGTAGGTAACCCTAACCCTAACCCTAACCGTAACCGTAACCCTAACCCTAACCGTAACCGTAACCCTAACCCTAACCCTAACCATAACCCTAACCCTAACCCTAACCCTAATCCTGACCCTAAGAGGCCTAACCCTAAACGGAGCTCTAAACCTCAGCTGTGCATGGCATGTAGGTAACCCTAACCCTAACCCTAACCCTAACCCTAACCCTAAGAGACCTAACCCTAAACGGAACTCAAAACCTCAGCTGTGCATGGCATGTACATAACCCTAACCCTAACCCTAAGAGGCCTAACCCTAAACGGAGCTCTAAACCTCAGCTGTGCATGGCATGTAGGTAACCCTAACCCTAACCGTAACCGTAACCCTAACCCTAACCCTAACCCTAACCCTAACCCTAACCCTAACCCTAACCCTAACCCTAACCCTAACCCTAACACTAACCCTAACCCTAACCCTAACCCTAACCCTAATCCTGACCCTAAGAGGCCTAACCCTAAACGGAACTCAAAACCTCAGCTGTGCATGGCATGTACATAACCCTAACCCTAACCCTAACCCTAACCCTAACCTCAGCTGTGCATGGCATGTACCTAACCCTAACCCTAACCCTAACCCTAACCCTAACCCTAACCCTAACCCTAACCCTAACCCTAACCCTAACCCTAACCCTAACCCTAAGAGACCTAACCCTACACGGAACTCAAAACCTCAGCTGTGCATGGCATGTACCTAACCCTAACCCTAACCCTAAACCCTAACCCTAACCCTAACCCTAAACCTAACCCTAATGCTGACCCTAAGAGGCCTAACCCTAAACGCAACTCTAAACCTCAGCTGTGCATGGCATGTAGGTAACCCTAACCCTAACCCTAACCCTAACCCTAACCCTAACCCTAACCCTAACCCTAACCCTAACCCTAATAGACCTAACCCTAAACGGAACTCAAAACCTCAGCTGTGCATGGCATGTACCTAACCCTAACCCTAACCCTAAGCCTAACCCTAACCCTAACACTAACCCTAACCCTAACCCTAACCCTAACCCTAACCCTAACCCTAACCCTAAACCTAACCCTAACCCTAACCTTAGGAGTTCTAACCCTAAACGGAACTCAAAACCTCAGCTGTGCATGGCATGTACCTAACCCTAACCCTAACCCTAATCCTAACCCTAACCCTAACCCTAACCCTAACCCTAAGAGACCTAACCCTAAACGGAACTCAAAACCTCAGCTGTGCATGGCATGTACGTAACCCTAACCCTAACCCTAACCCTAACCCTAACCCTAACCCTAACCGTAACCCTAAGAGACCTAACACTAAACGGAACTCTAAACCTCAGTTGTGCATGGCATGTACCTAACCCTATCCCTAACCCTAACCCTAACCCTAACCCTAACCCTAACCGTAACCCTAAGAGACCTAACCCTAAACGGAACTCTAAACCTCAGCTGTGCATGGCATGTACCTAACCCTAACCCTAACCCTAATCCTAACCCTAACCCTAACCCTAACCCTAACCCTAACCCTAAACCCAAGAGACCTAACGCTAAACGGAACTCTAAACCTCAGCTGTGCATGGCATGTAGGTAACCCTAACCCTAACCCTAACCCTAACCCTAACCCTAACCCTAACCCTAACCCTAACCCTAACCCTAACCCTAACCGTAACTCTAAGAGACCTAACACTAAACGGATCTCTAAACCTCAGTTGTGCATGGCATGTACCTAACCCTATCCCTAACCCTAACCCTAAGCCTAACCCTAACCCTAACCCTAACCCTAACCCTAAAAGACCTAACCCTTAACGGAACTCTAAACCTCAGCTGTGCATGGCATGTACCTAACCCTAACCCTAACCCTAACCCTAACCCTAACCCTAAGAGACCTAACCCTAAACGGAACTCTAAACCTCAGCTGTGCATGGCATATACCTAACCCTAACACTAACCCTAACCCTAACCCTAACCCTAACCCTAACCCTAACCCTAACCCTAAGAGGCCTAACCCTAAACGGAGCTCTAAACCTCAGCTGTGCATGGCATGTAGGTAACCCTAACCCTAACCGTAATCGTAACCGTAACCGTAACCGTAACCCTAACCCTAACCCTAACCCTAACCCTAACCCTAACCCTAATCCTGACCCTAAGAGGCCTATCCCTAAACGGAACTCTAAACCTCAGCTGTGCATGGCATGTACATAAACCTAACCCTAACCCTAACTCTAACCCTAACCCTAACCCTAAACCTAACTTTATTCCTGACCCTAAGAGGCCTAACCCTAAACGCAACTCTAAACCTCAGCTGTGCATGGCATGTAAGTAACCCTAACCCTAACCCTAACCCTAACCCTAACCCTAACCCTAACCCTAACCCTAACCCTAACCTCAGCTGTGCATGGCATGTACCTAACCCTAACCCTAACCCTAACCCTAACCCTAACCCTAACCCTAAGAGACCTAACACTAAACGGAACTCTAAACCTCAGCTGTGCATGGCATGTACCTAACCCTAACCCTAACCCTAACCCTAACCCTAACCCTAATCCTAACCCTAAAGAGGCCTCACCCTAAACGCTACTCTAAACCTCAGCTGTGCATGGCATGTACCTAACCCTAACCCTAACCCTAACCCAAACCCTAACCCTAACCCTAAGAGGCCTAACCCTAAACGGAGCTCTAAACCTCAGCTGTGCATGGCATGTAGGTAACCCTAACCCTAACCGTAATCGTAACCGTAACCGTAACCGTAACCCTAACCCTAACCCTAACCCTAACCCTAACCCTAACCCTAATCCTGTCCCTAAGAGGCCTATCCCTAAACGGAACTCTAAACCTCAGCTGTGCATGGCATGTACATAAAACTAACCCTAACCCTAACTCTAACCCTAACCCTAACCCTAAACCTAACTTTATTCCTGACCCTAAGAGGCCTAACCCTAAACGCAACTCTAAACCTCATCTGTGCATGGCATGTAAGTAACCCTAACCCTAACCCTAACCCTAACCCTAACCCTAACCCTAACCTCAGCTGTGCATGGCATGTACCTAACCCTAACCCTAACCCTAACCCTAACCCTAACCCTAACCCTAACCCTAACCCTAAGAGGACTAACCCTAAGCAGAACTCTAAACCTCAGCTGTGCATGGCATGTAGGTAACCCTAACCCTAACCCTAACCCTAACCCTAACCCTAACCCTAAGAGACCTAACCGTAAACGGAACTCTAAACCTCAGCTGTGCATGGCATGTACCTAACCCTAACCCTAACCCTAACCCTAACCCTAACCCTAATCCTAACCCTAACTCTTACCCTAACCCTAAGAGGCCTAACCCTAAACGCAACTCTAAACCTCAGCTGTGCATGGCATGTACCTAACCCTAACCCTAACCCTAACCCTAACCCTAACCCTAACCCTAAGAGGCCTAACCCTAAACGGAGCTCTAAACCTCAGCTGTGCATGGCATGTACCTAACCCTAAGCCTAACCCTAACCCTAACCATAACCCTAACCCTAACCCTAACCCTAACCCTAACCCTAACCCTAACCCTAACCCTAACTTTAATCCTGACCCTAAGAGGCCTATCCCTAAACGGAACTCTAAACCTCAGCTGTGCATGGCATGTACATAAACCTAACCCTAACCCTAACTCTAACCCTAACCCTAACCCTAAACCTAACTTTAATCCTGACCCTAAGAGGCCTAACCCTAAACGCAACTCTAAACCTCAGCTGTGCATGGCATGTAAGTAACCCTAACCCTAATCCTAACCCTAACCCTAACCCTAACCCTAACCCTAACCCTAACCCTAACCCTAACCCTAACCCTAACCTCAGCTGTGCATGGCATGTACCTAACCCTAACCCTAACCCTAACCCTAAACCTAACCCTAATCCTGACCCTAACCCTAACCCTAACCCTAACCCTAACCCTAACCCTAACCCTAACCCTAACCCTAACCCTAGCCCTAACCCTAACCCTAACCCTAATCCTGACCTTAAGAGGCCTAACCCTAAACGGAACTCAAAACCTCAGCTGTGCATGGCATGTGCATAACCCTAACCCTAACCCTAACCGTAACCCTAACCGTAACCCTAAGAGACCTAACACTAAACGGAACTCTAAACCTCAGCTGTGCATGGCATGTACCTAACCCTAACCCTAACCCTAACCCTAACCCTAACCCTAACCCTAACACTAACCCTAACCCTAACCCTAACCCTAACCCTAATCCTGACCCTAAGAGGCCTAACCCTAAACGGAACTCAAAACCTCAGCTGTGCATGGCATGTACATAACCCTAACCCTAACCCTAACCCTAACCCTAACCCTAACCTCAGCTGTGCATGGCATGTACCTAACCCTAACCCTAACCCTAACCCTAACCCTAACCCTAACCTTAACCCTAAGAGGCCTACCCCTAAACGGAACTCTAAACCTCAGCTGTGCATGGCATGTAGGTAACCCTAACCCTAACCCTAACCGTAACCCTAACCCTAACCGTAACCCTAACCCTAACCCTAACCCTAACCCTAACCCTAACCCTAACCCTAACCCTAACCCTAACCCTAACCCTAATCCTGACCCTAAGAGGCCTATACCTAAAGGGAACTCTAAACCTCAGCTGTGCATGGCATGTACCTAACCCTAACCCTAACCCTAACCCTAACCCTAACCCTAACCCTAACCCTAACCCTAAGAGACCTAACCCTACACGGAACTCAAAACCTCAGCTGTGCATGGCATGTACCTAACCCTAACCCTAACCCTAACCCTAACCCTAACCCTAACCCTAACCCTAACCCTAAAAGACCTAACCCTAAACGGAACTCTAAACCTCAGCTGTGCATGGCATGTACCTAACCCTAACCCTAACCCTAACCCTAACCCTAACCCTAAGAGGCCTAACCCTAAACGGAGCTCTAAACCCCAGCTGTGCATGGCATGTAGGTAACCCTAACCCTAACCCTAACCGTAACCGTAACCCTAACCCTAACCGTAACCGTAACCCTAACCCTAACCCTAACCCTAACCCTAACCCTAACCCTACCCCTAATCCTGACCCTAAGAGGCCTAACCCTAAACGGAGCTCTAAACCTCAGCTGTGCATGGCATGCAGGTAACCCTAACCCTAACCCTAACCCTAACCCTAACCCTAACCCTAACCCTAACCGTAACCCTAACCCTAACCCTAACCCTAACACTAAGAGGCCTAACCCTAACCCTAACCCTAATCCTGACCCTAAGAGGCCTATCCCTAAACGGAACTCTAAACCTCAGCTGTGCATGGCATGTACATAACCCTAACCCTAACCCTAAGAGGCCTAACCCTAAACGGAGCTCTAAACCTCAGCTGTGCATGGCATGTAGGTAACCCTAACCCTAACCGTAACCGTAACCGTAACCGTAACCCTAACCCTAACCCTAACCCTAACCCTAACCCTAACCCTAACCCTAACCCTAACCCTAACCCTAACCCTAACACTAACCCTAACCCTAACCCTAACCCTAACCCTAATCCTGACCCTAAGAGGCCTAACCCTAAACGGAACTCAAAACCTCAGCTGTGCATGGCATGTACATAACCCTAACCCTAACCCTAACCCTAACCCTAACCCTAACCTCAGCTGTGCATGGCATGTACCTAACCCTAACCCTAACCCTAACCCTAACTCTAACCCTAACCCTAACCCTAACCCTAACCCTAACCCTAACCCTAACCCTAACCCTAACCCTAACCCTAAGAGACCTAACCCTACACGGAACTCAAAACCTCAGCTGTGCATGGCATGTATCTAACCCTAACCCTAACCCTAAACCCTAACCCTAACCCTAACCCTAAACCTAACCCTAATGCTGACCCTAAGAGGCCTAACCCTAAACGCAACTCTAAACCTCAGCTGTGCATGGCATGTAGGTAACCCTAACCCTAACCCTAACCCTAACCCTAAACCTAACCCTAACCCTAATAGACCTAACCCTAAACGGAACTCAAAACCTCAGCTGTGCATGGCATGTACCTAACCCTAACCCTAACCCTAAGCCTAACCCTAACCCTAACACTAACCCTAACCCTAACCCTAACCCTAACCCTAACCCTAACCCTAACCCTAACCCTAACCCTAACCCTAACCTTAGGAGTTCTAACCCTAAACGGAACTCAAAACCTCAGCTGTGCATGGCATGTACCTAAACCTAACCCTAACCCTAATCCTAACCCTAACCCTAACCCTAACCGTAACCCTAAGAGACCTAACACTAAACGGAACTCTAAACCTCAGTTGTGCATGGCATGTACCTAACCCTATCCCTAACCCTAACCCTAACCCTAACCCTAACCGTAACCCTAAGAGACCTAACCCTAAACGGAACTCTAAACCTCAGCTGTGCATGGCATGTACCTAACCCTAACCCTAACCCTAACCCTAACCCTAACCCTAACCCTAACCCTAACCCTAACCCTAACCCCAAGAGACCTAACGCTAAACGGAACTCTAAACCTCAGCTGTGCATGGCATGTAGGTAACCCTAACCCTAACCCTAACCCTAACCCTAACCCTAACCCTAACCCTAACCCTAACCCTAACCCTAACCCTAACCCTAACCGTAACTCTAAGAGACCTAACACTAAACGGATCTCTAAACCTCAGTTGTGCATGGCATGTACCTAACCCTATCCCTAACCCTAACCCTAATCCTAACCCTAACCCTAACCCTAACCCTAAAAGACCTAACCCTTAACGGAACTCTAAACCTCAGCTGTGCATGGCATGTACCTAACCCTAACCCTAACCCTAACCCTAACCCTAACCCTAACCCTAAGAGACCTAACCCTAAACGGAACTCTAAACCTCAGCTGTGCATGGCATATACCTAACCCTAACACTAACCCTAACCCTAACCGTAACCCTAACCTTAACCCTAACCCTAACCCTAAGTGACCTAACCCTTAACGGAACTCTAAACCTCAGCTGTGCATGGCATGTACCTAACCCTAACCCTAACCCTAACCCTAACCCTAACCCTAACCCTAAGAGGCCTAACCCTAAACGGAGCTCTAAACCTCAGCTGTGCATGGCATGTAGGTAACCCTAACCCTAACCGTAATCGTAACCGTAACCGTAACCCTAACCCTAACCCTAACCCTAACCCTAACCCTAACCCTAACCCTAATCCTGACCCTAAGAGGCCTATCCCTAAACGGAACTCTAAACCTCAGCTGTGCATGGCATGTACATAAACCTAACCCTAACCCTAACTCTAACCCTAACCCTAACCCTAAACCTAACTTTATTCCTGACCCTAAGAGGCCTAACCCTAAACGCAACTCTAAACCTCAGCTGTGCATGGCATGTAAGTAACCCTAACCCTAACCCTAACCCTAACCCTAACCCTAACCCTAACCCTAACCCTAACCCTAACCCTAACCCTAACCCTAACCTCAGCTGTGCATGGCATGTACCTAACCCTAACCCTAACCCTAACCCTAACCCTAACCCTAATCCTAACCCTAAAGAGGCCTCACCCTAAACGCTACTCTAAACCTCAGCTGTGCATGGCATGTACCTAACCCTAACCCTAACCCTAACCCAAACCCTAACCCTAACCCTAAGAGGCCTAACCCTAAACGGAGCTCTAAACCTCAGCTGTGCATGGCATGTAGGTAACCCTAACCCTAACCGTAATCGTAACCGTAACCGTAACCGTAACACTAACCCTAACCCTAACCCTAACCCTAACCCTAACCCTAATCCTGTCCCTAAGAGGCCTATCCCTAAACGGAACTCTAAACCTCAGCTGTGCATGGCATGTACATAAAACTAACCCTAACCCTAACTCTAACCCTAACCCTAACCCTAAACCTAACTTTATTCCTGACCCTAAGAGGCCTAACCCTAAACGCAACTCTAAACCTCAGCTGTGCATGGCATGTAAGTAACCCTAACCCTAAGCCTAACCCTAACCCTAAGCCTAACCCTAACCCTAACCCTAACCCTAACCCTAACCTCAGCTGTGCATGGCATGTACATAACCCTAACCCTAACCCTAACCCTAACCCTAACCCTAACCCTAACCCTAACCCTAAGAGGCCTATCCCTAAACGGAACTCTAAACCTCAGCTGTGCATGGCATGTAGGTAACCCTAACCCTAACCCTAACCCTAACCCTAACCCTAACCCTAAGAGACCTAACACTAAACGGAACTCTAAACCTCAGCTGTGCATGGCATGTACCTAACCCTAACCCTAACCCTAACCCTAACCCTAACCCTAATCCTAACCCTAACCCTAACCCTAACCCTAAGAGGCCTAACCCTAAACGCAACTCTAAACCTCAGCTGTGCATGGCATGTACCTAACCCTAACCCTAACCCTAACCCTAACCCTAACCCTAACCCTAAGAGGCCTAACCCTAAACGGAGCTCTAAACCTCAGCTGTGCATGGCATGTAGGTAACCCTAACCCTAACCCTAACCCTAACCCTAACCGTAACCCTAACCCTAACCCTAACCCTAACTCTAACCCTAACCCTAATCCTGACCCTAAGAGGCCTAACCCTAAACGGAACTCAAAACCTCAGCTGTGCGTGGCATGTACATAACCCTAACCCTAACCCTAACCCTAACCCTAACCCTAACCCTAAGAAGACTAACCCTAAGCAGAACTCTAAACCTCAGCTGTGCATGGCATGTAGGTAACCCTAACCCTAACCCTAACCCTAACCCTAACCCTAACCCTAATCCTGACCCTAAGAGGCCTAACCCTAAACGGAACTCAAAACCTCAGCTGTGCGTGGCATGTACATAACCCTAACCCTAACCCTAACCCTAACCCTAACCCTAACCCTAACCCTAACCCTAATCCTGACCCTAAGAGGCCTAACCCTAAACGGAACTCTAAACCTCAGCTGTGCATTGCATGTGCATAACCCTAACCCTAACCCTAACCCTTACCCTAACCGTAACCCTAAGAGACCTAACCCTGAACGGAACTCAAAACCTCAGCTGTGCATGGCATGTACCTAACCCTAACCCTAACCCTAACCCTAACCCTAACCCTAACCCTAACCCTAACCCTAACCGTAACCCTAAGAGACCTAACCCTAAACGGAACTCTAAACCTCAGCTGTGCATGGCATGTACGTAACCCTAACCCTAACCCTAACCCTAACCCTAACCCTAACCCTAACCCTAACCCTAACCCTAGGAGACCTAACCCTAAACGGAACTCAAAACCTCATCTGTGCATGGCATGTACCTAACCGTAACCCTAACCCTAACCCTAACCCTAACCCTAACCCTAACCCAAACCCTAACCCTAACCCTAAGAGACCTAACCCTAAACGGAACTCTAAACCTCAGCTGTGCATGGCATGTACCTAACCCTAACCCTAACCCTAACCCTAACCCTAACCCTAACCCTAACCCAAACCCTAACCCTAACCCTAAGAGGCCTAACCCTAAACGGAGCTCTAAACCTCAGCTGTGCATGGCATGTAGGTAACCCTAACCCTAACCGTAATCGTAACCGTAACCGTAACCGTAACCCTAACCCTAACCCTAACCCTAACCCTAACCCTAACCCTAACCCTAACCCTAAGAGACCTAACCCTAAACGGAACTCAAAACCTCAGCTGTGCATGGCATGTACCTAACCATAACCCTAACCCTAACCCTAACCCTAACCCTAACCCTAACCCTAACCCTAACCCTAACCGTAACCCTAAGAGACCTAACACTAAACGGAACTCTAAACCTCAATTGTGCATGGCATGTACCTAACCCTATCCCTAACCCTAACCCTAACCCTAACCCTAACCCTAACCCTAACCGTAACCCTAAGAGACCTAACCCTAAACGGAACTCTAAACCTCAGCTGTGCATGGCATGTACCTAACCCTAACCCTAACCCTAACCCTAACCCTAACCCTAACCCTAACCCTAACCCTAACCCTAACCCTAACCCTAAGAGACCTAACCCTAAACGGAACTCTAAACCTCAGCTGTGCATGGCATATACCTAACCCTAACCCTAACCCTAACCCTAACCCTAACCCTAATCCTGACCCTAAGAGACCTAACACTAAACGGAACTCTAAACCTCAGCTGTGCATGGCATGTAGGTAACCCTAACCCTAACCCTAACCCTAACCCTAACCCTAACCGTAACCCTAACCCTAACCCTAACCCTAACCCTAACCCTAACCCTAAAAGACCTAACCCTAAACGGAACTCTAAACCTCAGCTGTGCATGGCATGTACCTAACCCTAACCCTAACCCTAATCCTGACCCTAAGAGTCCTAACCCTAAACGCAACTCTAAACCTCAGCTGTGCATGGCATGTAAGTAACCCTAACCCTAATCCTAACCCTAACCCTAACCCTAACCCTAACCCTAACCCTAACCCTAACCTCAGCTGTGCATGGCATGTAACTAACCCTAACCCTAACCCTAACCCTAACCCTAAGAGGCCTAACCCTAAACAGAATTCTAAACCTCAGCTGTGCATGGCATGTAGGTAACCCTAACCCTAACCCTAACCCTAACCCTAACCCTAACCCTAACCCTAACCCTAAGAGACCTAACACTAAACGGAACTCTAAACCTCAGCTGTGCATGGCATGTACCTAACCCTAACCCTAACCCTAACCCTAACCCTAACCCTAATCCTGACCCTAAAGAGGCCTCACCCTAAACGCAACTCTAAACCTCAGCTGTGCATGGCATGTACCTAACCCTAACCCTAACCCTAACCCTAACCCTAACCCTAACCCTAAGAGGCCTAACCCTAAACGGAGCTCTAAACCTCAGCTGTGCATGGCATGTAGGTAACCCTAACCCTAACCCTAACCCTAACCCTAACCCTAACCCTAACCCTAACCCTAACCCTAACCCTAATCCTGACCCTAAGAGGCCTAACCCTAAACGGAACTCAAAACCTCAGCTGTGCATGGCATGTACATAACCCTAACCCTAACCCTAACCCTAACCCTAACCCTAACCCTAACCCTAACCCTAATCCTGACCCTAAGAGGCCTAACCCTACACGGAACTCAAAACCTCAGCTGTGCATGGCATGTGCATAACCCTAACCCTAACCCTAACCCTAACCCTAACCCTAACCGTAACCCTAAGAGACCTAACCCTAAACGGAACTCAAAACCTCAGCTGTGCATGGCATGTACCTAACCCTAACCCTAACCCTAACCCTAACCCTAACCCTAACCCTAACCCTAACCCTAACCGTAACCCTAAGAGACCTAACCCTAAACGGAACTCTAAACCTCAGCTGTGCATGGCATGTACGTAACCCTAACCCTAACCCTAACCCTAACCCTAACCTTAACCCTAACCCTAACCCTAGGAGACCTAACCCTAAACGGAACTCAAAACCTCAGCTGTGCATGGCATGTACCTAACCGTAACCCTAACCCTAACCCTAACCCTAACCCTAACCCTAACCCTAACCCTAACCCTAACCCTAACCCTAAGAGACCTAACCCTAAACGGAACTCTAAACCTCAGCTGTGCATGGCATGTACCTAACCCTAACCCTAACCCTAACCCTAACCCTAACCCTAACCCTAACCCTAACCCTAACCGTAACCCTAAGAGACCTAACACTAAACGGAACTCTAAACCTCAATTGTGCATGGCATGTACCTAACCCTATCCCTAACCCTAACCCTAACCCTAACCCTAACCCTAACCCTAACCGTAACCCTAAGAGACCTAACCCTAAACGGAACTCTAAACCTCAGCTGTGCATGGCATGTACCTAACCCTAACCCTAACCCTAACCCTAACCCTAACCCTAACCCTAACCCTAACCCTAACCCTAACCCTAAGAGACCTAACCCTAAACGGAACTCTAAACCTCAGCTGTGCATGGCATATACCTAACCCTAACCCTAACCCTAACCCTAACCCTAACCCTAATCCTGACCCTAAGAGACCTAACACTAAACGGAACTCTAAACCTCAGCTGTGCATGGCATGTAGGTAACCCTAACCCTAACCCTAACCCTAACCCTAACCCTAACCGTAACCCTAACCCTAACCCTAACCCTAACCCTAACCCTAACCCTAAAAGACCTAACCCTAAACGGAACTCTAAACCTCAGCTGTGCATGGCATGTACCTAACCCTAACCCTAACCCTAATCCTGACCCTAAGAGGCCTATCCCTAAACGGAACTCTAAACCTCAGCTGTGCATGGCATGTACATAAACCTAACCCTAACCCTAACTCTAACCCTAACCCTAACCCTAAACCTAACTTTAATCCTGACCCTAAGAGTCCTAACCCTAAACGCAACTCTAAACCTCAGCTGTGCATGGCATGTAAGTAACCCTAACCCTAATCCTAACCCTAACCCTAACCCTAACCCTAACCCTAACCCTAACCCTAACCCTAACCTCAGCTGTGCATGGCATGTAACTAACCCTAACCCTAACCCTAACCCTAACCCTAAGAGGCCTAACCCTAAACAGAATTCTAAACCTCAGCTGTGCATGGCATGTAGGTAACCCTAACCCTAACCCTAACCCTAACCCTAACCCTAACCCTAACCCTAACCCTAAGAGACCTAACACTAAACGGAACTCTAAACCTCAGCTGTGCATGGCATGTACCTAACCCTAACCCTAACCCTAACCCTAACCCTAACCCTAATCCTGACCCTAAAGAGGCCTCACCCTAAACGCAACTCTAAACCTCAGCTGTGCATGGCATGTACCTAACCCTAACCCTAACCCTAACCCTAACCCTAACCCTAACCCTAAGAGGCCTAACCCTAAACGGAGCTCTAAACCTCAGCTGTGCATGGCATGTAGGTAACCCTAACCCTAACCCTAACCCTAACCCTAACCCTAACCCTAACCCTAACCCTAACCCTAACCCTAACCCTAACCCTAATCCTGACCCTAAGAGGCCTAACCCTAAACGGAACTCAAAACCTCAGCTGTGCATGGCATGTACATAACCCTAACCCTAACCCTAACCCTAACCCTAACCCTAACCCTAACCCTAACCCTAATCCTGACCCTAAGAGGCCTAACCCTACACGGAACTCAAAACCTCAGCTGTGCATGGCATGTGCATAACCCTAACCCTAACCCTAACCCTAACCCTAACCCTAACCGTAACCCTAAGAGACCTAACCCTAAACGGAACTCAAAACCTCAGCTGTGCATGGCATGTACCTAACCCTAACCCTAACCCTAACCCTAACCCTAACCCTAACCCTAACCCTAACCCTAACCGTAACCCTAAGAGACCTAACCCTAAACGGAACTCTAAACCTCAGCTGTGCATGGCATGTACGTAACCCTAACCCTAACCCTAACCCTAACCCTAACCTTAACCCTAACCCTAACCCTAGGAGACCTAACCCTAAACGGAACTCAAAACCTCAGCTGTGCATGGCATGTACCTAACCGTAACCCTAACCCTAACCCTAACCCTAACCCTAACCCTAACCCTAACCCTAACCCTAACCCTAAGAGACCTAACCCTAAACGGAACTCTAAACCTCAGCTGTGCATGGCATGTACCTAACCCTAACCCTAACCCTAACCCTAACCCTAACCCTAACCCTAACCCTAACCCTAACCCTAACCCCAAGAGACCTAACGCTAAACGGAACTCTAAACCTCAGCTGTGCATGGCATGTAGGTAACCCTAACCCTAACCCTAACCCTAACCCTAACCCTAACCCTAACCCTAACCCTAACCCTAACCCTAACCCTAACCGTAACTCTAAGAGACCTAACACTAAACGGATCTCTAAACCTCAGTTGTGCATGGCATGTACCTAACCCTATCCCTAACCCTAACCCTAATCCTAACCCTAACCCTAACCCTAACCCTAAAAGACCTAACCCTTAACGGAACTCTAAACCTCAGCTGTGCATGGCATGTACCTAACCCTAACCCTAACCCTAACCCTAACCCTAACCCTAACCCTAAGAGACCTAACCCTAAACGGAACTCTAAACCTCAGCTGTGCATGGCATATACCTAACCCTAACACTAACCCTAACCCTAACCGTAACCCTAACCTTAACCCTAACCCTAACCCTAAGTGACCTAACCCTTAACGGAACTCTAAACCTCAGCTGTGCATGGCATGTACCTAACCCTAACCCTAACCCTAACCCTAACCCTAACCCTAACCCTAAGAGGCCTAACCCTAAACGGAGCTCTAAACCTCAGCTGTGCATGGCATGTAGGTAACCCTAACCCTAACCGTAATCGTAACCGTAACCGTAACCCTAACCCTAACCCTAACCCTAACCCTAACCCTAACCCTAACCCTAATCCTGACCCTAAGAGGCCTATCCCTAAACGGAACTCTAAACCTCAGCTGTGCATGGCATGTACATAAACCTAACCCTAACCCTAACTCTAACCCTAACCCTAACCCTAAACCTAACTTTATTCCTGACCCTAAGAGGCCTAACCCTAAACGCAACTCTAAACCTCAGCTGTGCATGGCATGTAAGTAACCCTAACCCTAACCCTAACCCTAACCCTAACCCTAACCCTAACCCTAACCCTAACCCTAACCCTAACCCTAACCCTAACCTCAGCTGTGCATGGCATGTACCTAACCCTAACCCTAACCCTAACCCTAACCCTAACCCTAACCCTAATCCTAACCCTAAAGAGGCCTCACCCTAAACGCTACTCTAAACCTCAGCTGTGCATGGCATGTACCTAACCCTAACCCTAACCCTAACCCTAACCCTAACCCTAACCCTAACCCTAAGAGGCCTAACCCTAAACGGAGCTCTAAACCTCAGCTGTGCATGGCATGTAGGTAACCCTAACCCTAACCCTAACCCTAACCCTAACCGTAACCCTAACCCTAACCCTAACCCTAACTCTAACCCTAACCCTAATCCTGACCCTAAGAGGCCTAACCCTAAACGGAACTCAAAACCTCAGCTGTGCGTGGCATGTACATAACCCTAACCCTAACCCTAACCCTAACCCTAACCCTAACCCTAAGAGGACTAACCCTAAGCAGAACTCTAAACCTCAGCTGTGCATGGCATGTAGGTAACCCTAACCCTAACCCTAACCCTAACCCTAACCCTAACCCTAATCCTGACCCTAAGAGGCCTAACCCTAAACGGAACTCAAAACCTCAGCTGTGCGTGGCATGTACATAACCCTAACCCTAACCCTAACCCTAACCCTAACCCTAACCCTAACCCTAACCCTAATCCTGACCCTAAGAGGCCTAACCCTAAACGGAACTCTAAACCTCAGCTGTGCATTGCATGTGCATAACCCTAACCCTAACCCTAACCCTTACCCTAACCGTAACCCTAAGAGACCTAACCCTGAACGGAACTCAAAACCTCAGCTGTGCATGGCATGTACCTAACCCTAACCCTAACCCTAACCCTAACCCTAACCCTAACCCTAACCGTAACCCTAAGAGACCTAACCCTAAACGGAACTCTAAACCTCAGCTGTGCATGGCATGTACGTAACCCTAACCCTAACCCTAACCCTAACCCTAACCCTAACCCTAACCCTAACCCTAACCCTAGGAGACCTAACCCTAAACGGAACTCAAAACCTCATCTGTGCATGGCATGTACCTAACCGTAACCCTAACCCTAACCCTAACCCTAACCCTAACCTTAACCCTAACCCTAACCCTAACCCTAACCCTAACCCTAACCCTAACCCTAACCCAAACCCTAACCCTAACCCTAAGAGACCTAACCCTAAACGGAACTCTAAACCTCAGCTGTGCATGGCATGTACCTAACCCTAACCCTAACCCTAACCCTAACCCTAACCCTAACCCTAACCCAAACCCTAACCCTAACCCTAAGAGGCCTAACCCTAAACGGAGCTCTAAACCTCAGCTGTGCATGGCATGTAGGTAACCCTAACCCTAACCGTAATCGTAACCGTAACCGTAACCGTAACCCTAACCCTAACCCTAACCCTAACCCTAACCCTAACCCTAACCCTAACCCTAAGAGACCTAACCCTAAACGGAACTCAAAACCTCAGCTGTGCATGGCATGTACCTAACCATAACCCTAACCCTAACCCTAACCCTAACCCTAACCCTAACCCTAACCCTAACCCTAACCGTAACCCTAAGAGACCTAACACTAAACGGAACTCTAAACCTCAATTGTGCATGGCATGTACCTAACCCTATCCCTAACCCTAACCCTAACCCTAACCCTAACCCTAACCCTAACCGTAACCCTAAGAGACCTAACCCTAAACGGAACTCTAAACCTCAGCTGTGCATGGCATGTACCTAACCCTAACCCTAACCCTAACCCTAACCCTAACCCTAACCCTAACCCTAACCCTAACCCTAACCCTAAGAGGACTAACCCTAAGCAGAACTCTAAACCTCAGCTGTGCATGGCATGTAGGTAACCCTAACCCTAACCCTAACCCTAACCCTAACCCTAACCCTAATCCTGACCCTAAGAGGCCTAACCCTAAACGGAACTCAAAACCTCAGCTGTGCGTGGCATGTACATAACCCTAACCCTAACCCTAACCCTAACCCTAACCCTAACCCTAACCCTAACCCTAATCCTGACCCTAAGAGGCCTAACCCTAAACGGAACTCTAAACCTCAGCTGTGCATTGCATGTGCATAACCCTAACCCTAACCCTAACCCTTACCCTAACCGTAACCCTAAGAGACCTAACCCTGAACGGAACTCAAAACCTCAGCTGTGCATGGCATGTACCTAACCCTAACCCTAACCCTAACCCTAACCCTAACCCTAACCCTAACCCTAACCCTAACCGTAACCCTAAGAGACCTAACCCTAAACGGAACTCTAAACCTCAGCTGTGCATGGCATGTACGTAACCCTAACCCTAACCCTAACCCTAACCCTAACCCTAACCCTAACCCTAACCCTAACCCTAGGAGACCTAACCCTAAACGGAACTCAAAACCTCATCTGTGCATGGCATGTACCTAACCGTAACCCTAACCCTAACCCTAACCCTAACCCTAACCTTAACCCTAACCCTAACCCTAACCCTAACCCTAACCCTAACCCTAACCCTAACCCAAACCCTAACCCTAACCCTAAGAGACCTAACCCTAAACGGAACTCTAAACCTCAGCTGTGCATGGCATGTACCTAACCCTAACCCTAACCCTAACCCTAACCCTAACCCTAACCCTAACCCTAACCCAAACCCTAACCCTAACCCTAAGAGGCCTAACCCTAAACGGAGCTCTAAACCTCAGCTGTGCATGGCATGTAGGTAACCCTAACCCTAACCGTAATCGTAACCGTAACCGTAACCGTAACCCTAACCCTAACCCTAACCCTAACCCTAACCCTAACCCTAACCCTAACCCTAAGAGACCTAACCCTAAACGGAACTCTAAACCTCAGCTGTGCATGGCATGTAGGTAACCCTAACCCTAACCCTAACCCTAACCCTAACCCTAACCCTAAAAGACCTAACCCTAAACGGAACTCTAAACCTCAGCTGTGCATGGCATGTACCTAACCCTAACCCTAACCCTAATCCTGACCCTAAGAGGCCTATCCCTAAACGGAACTCTAAACCTCAGCTGTGCATGGCATGTACATAAACGTAACCCTAACCCTAACTCTAACCCTAACCCTAACCCTAAACCTAACTTTAATCCTGACCCTAAGAGTCCTAACCCTAAACGCAACTCTAAACCTCAGCTGTGCATGGCATGTAAGTAACCCTAACCCTAATCCTAACCCTAACCCTAACCCTAACCCTAACCCTAACCCTAACCCTAACCCTAACCTCAGCTGTGCATGGCATGTAACTAACCCTAACCCTAACCCTAACCCTAACCCTAACCCTAACCCTAACCCTAAGAGACCTAACACTAAACGGAACTCTAAACCTCAGCTGTGCATGGCATGTACCTAACCCTAACCCTAACCCTAACCCTAACCCTAATCCTGACCCTAAAGAGGCCTCACCCTAAACGCAACTCTAAACCTCAGCTGTGCATGGCATGTACCTAACCCTAACCCTAACCCTAACCCTAACCCTAACCCTAACCCTAACCCTAAGAGGCCTAACCCTAAACGGAGCTCTAAACCTCAGCTGTGCATGGCATGTAGGTAACCCTAACCCCAACCCTAACCCTAACCCTAACCCTAACCCTAACCCTAACCCTAACCCTAACCCTAACCCTAACCCTAACCCTAATCCTGACCCTAAGAGGCCTAACCCTAAACGGAACTCAACACCTCAGCTGTGCATGGCATGTACATAACCCTAACCCTAACCCTAACCCTAACCCTAACCCTAACCCTAACCCTAACCCTAATCCTGACCCTAAGAGGCCTAACCCTACACGGAACTCAAAACCTCAGCTGTGCATGGCATGTGCATAACCCTAACCCTAACCCTAACCCTATCCCTAACCCTAACCGTAACCCTAAGAGACCTAACCCTAAACGGAACTCAAAACCTCAGCTGTGCATGGCATGTACCTAACCCTAACCCTAACCCTAACCCTAACCCTAACCCTAACCCTAACCCTAACCCTAACCGTAACCCTAAGAGACCTAACCCTAAACGGAACTCTAAACCTCAGCTGTGCATGGCATGTACGTAACCCTAACCCTAACCCTAACCCTAACCCTAACCCTAACCCTAACCCTAACCCTAACCCTAACCCTAGGAGACCTAACCCTAAACGGAACTCAAAACCTCAGCTGTGCATGGCATGTACCTAACCATAACCCTAACCCTAACCCTAACCCTAACCCTAACCCTAACCCTAACCCTAACCCTAAGAGACCTAACCCTAAACGGAACTCTAAACCTCAGCTGTGCATGGCATGTACCTAACCCTAACCCTAACCCTAACCCTAACCCTAACCCTAACCCTAACCCTAAGAGACCTAACCCTAAACGGAACTCTAAACCTCAGCTGTGCATGGCATATACCTAACCCTAACCCTAACCCTAACCCTAACCCTAACCCTAATCCTGACCCTAAGAGACCTAACACTAAACGGAACTCTAAACCTCAGCTGTGCATGGCATGTAGGTAACCCTAACCCTAACCCTAAGCCTAACCCTAACCCTAACGCTAACCCTAACCCTAACCCTAACCCTAACCCTAACCCTAAAAGACCTAACCCTAAACGGAACTCTAAACCTCAGCTGTGCATGGCATGTACATAAACCTAACCCTAACCCTAACTCTAACCCTAACCCTAACCCTAAACCTAACTTTAATCCTGACCCTAAGAGGCCTAACCCTAAACGCAACTCTAAACCTCAGCTGTGCATGGCATGTAAGTAACCCTAACCCTAATCCTAACCCTAACCCTAGCCCTAACCCTAACCCTAACCCTAACCCTAACCTCAGCTGTGCATGGCATGTACCTAACCCTAACCCTAACCCTAACCCTAACCCTAACCCTAACCCTAAGAGGCCTAACCCTAAACAGAACTCTAAACCTCAGCTGTGCATGGCATGTAGGTAACCCTAACCCTAACCCTAACCCTAACCCTAACCCTAACCCTAACCCTAACCCTAAGAGACCTAACACTAAACGGAACTCTAAACCTCAGCTGTGCATGGCATGTACCTAACCCTAACCCTAACCCTAACCCTAACCCTAACCCTAACCCTAACCCTAACCCTAACCCTAACCCTAATCCTGACCCTAAGAGGCCTAACCCTAAACGGAACTCAAAACCTCAGCTGTGCATGGCATGTACATAACCCTAACCCTAACCCTAACCCTAACCCTAACCCTAACCCTAACCCTAACCCTAATCCTGACCCTAAGAGGCCTAACCCTACACGGAACTCAAAACCTCAGCTGTGCATGGCATGTGCATAACCCTAACCCTAACCCTAACCCTAAACCTAACCCTAACCGTAACCCTAAGAGACCTAACCCTAAACGGAACTCAAAACCTCAGCTGTGCATGGCATGTACCTAACCCTAACCCTAACCCTAACCCTAACCCTAACCCTAACCCTAACCCTAACCCTAACCCTAACCCTAACCCTAACCCTAACCCTAATCCTGACCCTAAGAGGCCTAACCCTAAACGGAACTCAAAACCTCAGCTGTGCATGGCATGTACATAACCCTAACCCTAACCCTAACCCTAACCCTAACCCTAACCCTAACCCTAACCCTAACCCTAACCCTAATCCTGACCCTAAGAGGCCTAACCCTACACGGAACTCAAAACCTCAGCTGTGCATGGCATGTGCATAACCCTAACCCTAACCCTAACCCTAACCCTAACCCTAACCGTAACCCTAAGAGACCTAACCCTAAACGGAACTCAAAACCTCAGCTGTGCATGGCATGTACCTAACCCTAACCCTAACCCTAACCCTAACCCTAACCCTAACCCTAACCCTAACCGTAACCCTAAGAGACCTAACCCTAAACGGAACTCTAAACCTCAGCTGTGCATGGCATGTACGTAACCCGAACCCTAACCCTAACCCTAACCCTAACCCTAACCCTAACCCTAACCCTAACCCTAGGAGACCTAACCCTAAACGGAACTCAAAACCTCAGCTGTGCATGGCATGTACCTAACCGTAACCCTAACCCTAACCCTAACCCTAACCCTAACCCTAACCCTAACCCTAACCGTAACCCTAAGAGACCTAACCCTAAACGGAACTCTAAACCTCAGCTGTGCATGGCATGTACCTAACCCTAACCCTAACCCTAACCCTAACCCTAACCCTAACCCTAACCCTAACCCTAACCCTAACCCTAACCCTAACCCTAACCCTAACCCTAACCCTAACCCTAAGAGACCTAACCCTAAACGGAACTCTAAACCTCAGCTGTGCATGGCATGTAGGTAACCCTAACCCTAACCCTAACCCTAACCCTAACCCTAACCCTAAAAGACCTAACCCTAAACGGAACTCTAAACCTCAGCTGTGCATGGCATGTAGGTAACCCTAACCCTAACCCTAATCCTGACCCTAAGAGGCCTATCCCTAAACGGAACTCTAAACCTCAGCTGTGCATGGCATGTACATAAACGTAACCCTAACCCTAACTCTAACCCTAACCCTAACCCTAAACCTAACTTTAATCCTGACCCTAAGAGTCCTATCCCTAAACGCAACTCTAAACCTCAGCTGTGCATGGCATGTAAGTAACCCTAACCCTAATCCTAACCCTAACCCTAACCCTAACCCTAACCCTAACCCTAACCCTAACCCTAACCTCAGCTGTGCATGGCATGTAACTAACCCTAACCCTAACCCTAACCCTAACCCTAACCCTAACCCTAAGAGACCTAACACTAAACGGAACTCTAAACCTCAGCTGTGCATGGCATGTACCTAACCCTAACCCTAACCCTAACCCTAACCCTAATCCTGACCCTAAAGAGGCCTCACCCTAAACGCAACTCTAAACCTCAGCTGTGCATGGCATGTACCTAACCCTAACCCTAACCCTAACCCTAACCCTAACCCTAACCCTAAGAGGCCTAACCCTAAACGGAGCTCTAAACCTCAGCTGTGCATGGCATGTAGGTAACCCTAACCCTAACCCTAACCCTAACCCTAACCCTAACCCTAACCCTAACCCTAACCCTAACCCTAACCCTAACCCTAACCCTAACCCTAATCCTGACCCTAAGAGGCCTAACCCTAAACGGAACTCAACACCTCAGCTGTGCATGGCATGTACATAACCCTAACCCTAACCCTAACCCTAACCCTAACCCTAACCCTAACCCTAATCCTGACCCTAAGAGGCCTAACCCTACACGGAACTCAAAACCTCAGCTGTGCATGGCATGTGCATAACCCTAACCCTAACCCTAACCCTATCCCTAACCCTAACCGTAACCCTAAGAGACCTAACCCTAAACGGAACTCAAAACCTCAGCTGTGCATGGCATGTACCTAACCCTA
>NW_026599597.1:1222500-1225000 GCF_023634155.1 Falco peregrinus | reverse complement strand
CCCTAACCCTAATCCTGACCCTATGAGGCCTATCCCTAAACGGAACTCTAAACCTCAGCTGTGCATGGCATGTACATAACCCTAACCCTAACCCTAAGAGGCCTAACCCTAAACGGAGCTCTAAACCTCAGCTGTGCATGGCATGTAGGTAACCCTAACCCTAACCCTAACCCTAACCGTAACCCTAACCCTAACCCTAACCCTAACCCTAACCCTAACCCTAACACTAACCCTAACCCTAACCCTAACCCTAATCCTGACCCTAGAGGCCTAACCCTAAACGGAACTCTAAACCTCAGCTGTGCATTGCATGTGCATAACCCTAACCCTAACCCTAACCCTAACCCTAACCGTAACCCTAAGAGACCTAACCCTAAACGGAACTCAAAACCTCAGCTGTGCATGGCATGTACCTAACCCTAACCCTAACCCTAACCCTAACCCTAACCCTAACCGTAACCCTAAGAGACCTAACCCTAAACGGAACTCTAAACCTCAGCTGTGCATGGGATGTACGTAACCCTAACCCTAACCCTAACCCTAACCCTAACCCTAACCCTAACCCTAACCCTAGGAGACCTAACCCTAAACGGAACTCAAAACCTCAGCTGTGCATGGCATGTACATAACCCTAACCGTAACCCTAACCCTAACCCTAACCCTAACCCTAACCCTAAGCCTAACCCTAACCCTAACCCTAACCCTAACCCTAACCGTAACCCTAACCCTAACCCTAACCCTAACCCTAACCCTAACCCTAACCCTAACCCTAGGAGTTCTAACCCTAAACGGAACTCAAAACCTCAGCTGTGCATGGCATGTACCTAACCCTAACCCTAACCCTAACCCTAACCCTAACCCTAACCCTAACCCTAACCCTAACCTTAAGAGACCTAACCCTAAACGGAACTCAAAACCTCAGCTGTGCATGGCATGTACCTAACCGTAACGCTAACCCTAACCCTAACCCTAACCCTAATCCTGACCCTAAGAGGTCCTAACCCTAAACGGAACTCTAAACCTCAGCTGTGCATTGCATGTGCATAACCCTAACCCTAACCCTAACCCTAACCCTAACCGTAACCCTAAGAGACCTAACCCTAAACGGAACTCAAAACCTCAGCTGTGCATGGCATGTACCTAATCCTAACCCTAACCCTAACCCTAACCCTAACCCTAACCCTAACCCTAACCCTAACCCTAACCCTAAGAGACCTAACCCTAAACGGAACTCTAAACCTCAGCTGTGCATGGCATGTACCTAACCCTAACCCTAACCCTAACCCTAACCCTAACCCTAACCCAAAACCTAACCCTAACCCTAACCCTAACCCTAGGAGACCTAACCCTAAACGGAACTCAAAACCTCAGCTGTGCATGGCATGTACCTAACCGTAACCCTAACCCTAACCCTAACCCTAACCCTAACCCTAACCCTAACCCTAACCCTAACCCTAACCCTAAACCTAACCCTAACCCTAACCCTAGGAGTTCTAACCCTAAACGGAACTCAAAACCTCAGCTGTGCATGGCATGTACCTAACCCTAACCCTAACCCTAACACTAACCCTAACCCTAACCCTAACCCTAACCGTAACCCTAAGAGACCTAACCCTAAACGGAACTCTAAACCTCAGCTGTGCATGGCATGTACGTAACCCTAACCCTAACCCTAACCCTAACCCTAACCCTAACCCTAACCCTAACCCTAGGAGACCTAACCCTAAACGGAACTCAAAACCTCAGCTGTGCATGGCATGTACATAACCCTAACCCTAACCCTAACCCTAACCCTAACCCTAACCCTAACCCTAACCCTAACCCTAACCCTAACCCTAAGAGACCTAACCCTACACGGAACTCAAAACCTCAGCTGTGCATGGCATGTACCTAACCCTAACCCTAACCCTAACCCTAACCCTAACCCTAATCCTGACCCTAAGAGGCCTATCCCTAAACGGAACTCTAAACCTCAGCTGTGCATGGCATGTACATAACCCTAACCCTAACCCTAACCCTAACCCTAAACCTAATCCTAATTTTGACCCTAATCCTGACCCTAAGAGGCCTAACCTTAAACGCAACTCTAAACCTCAGCTGTGCATGGCATGTAGGTAACCCTAACCCTAACCCTAACCGTAACCCTAACCCTAACCCTAACCCTAACCCTAAACCTAACCCTAACCCTAATAGACCTAACCCTGAACGGAACTCAAAACCTCAATTGTACATGGCATGTACCTAAGCCTAACCCTAACCCTAACCCTAACCCTAACCCTAACCCTAACCCTAACCCTAGGAGTTCTAACCCTAAACGGAACTCAAAACCTCAGCTGTGCATGGCATGTACCTAACCCTAACCCTAACCCTAACCCTAACCCTAACCCTAACCCTAAGAGACCTAACCCTAAACGGAACTCAAAACCTCAGCTGTGCATGGCATGTACCTAACCCTAACCCTAACCCTAACCCTAACCCTAACCCTAACCCTAACCCTAAC
>NW_026599597.1:1215000-1217500 GCF_023634155.1 Falco peregrinus | reverse complement strand
CCCTAACCCTAACCCTAACCCTAACCCTAACCCTAACCCTAACCCTAACCCTAACCCTAACCCTAACCCTAAAAGACCTAACCCTAAACGGAACTCTAAACCTCAGCTGTGCATGGCATGTACCTAACCCTAACCCTAACCCTAACCCTAACCCTAACCCTAAGAGGCCTAACCATAAACGGAGCTCTAAACCTCAGCTGTGCATGGCATGTAGGTAACCCTAACCCTAACACTAACCGTAACCGTAACCCTAACCCTAACCGTAACCGTAACCCTAACCCTAACCCTAACCCTAACCCTAACCCTAACCCTAATCCTTACCCTAAGAGGCCTAACCCTAAACGGAGCTCTAAACCTCAGCTGTGCATGGCATGTAGGTAACCCTAACCCTAACCCTAACCCTAACCCCAACCCTAACCGTAACCCTAACCCTAACCCTAACCCTAACCCTAACCCTAACCCTAACCCTAATCCTGACCCTAAGAGGCCTATCCCTAAACGGAACTCTAAACCTCAGCTGTGCATGGCATGTACATAACCCTAACCCTAACCCTAAGAGGCCTAACCCTAAACGGAGCTCTAAACCTCAGCTGTGCATGTCATGTAGGTAACCCTAACCCTAACCCTAACCCTAACCGTAACCGTAACCCTAACCCTAACCCTAACCCTAACCCTAACCCTAACCCTAACCCTAACCCTAACCCTAACCCTAACCCTAATCCTGACCCTAAGAGGCCTAACCCTAAACGGAGCTCTAAACCTCTGCTGTGCATGGCATGTAGGTAACCCTAACCCTAACCCTAACCCTAACCCTAACCCTAACCGTAACCCTAACCCTAACCCTAACCGTAACCCTAACCCTAACCCTAATCCTGACCCTAAGAGGCCTATCCCTAAACGGAACTCTAAACCTCAGCTGTGCATGGCATGTACATAACCCTAACCCTAACTCTAAGAGGCCTAACCCTAAACGGAGCTCTAAACCTCAGCTGTGCATGGCATGTAGGTAACCCTAACCCTAACCCTAACCCTAACCGTAACCCTAACCCTAACCCTAACCCTAACCCTAACCCTAACCCTAACACTAACCCTAACCCTAACCCTAACCCTAACACTAATCCTGACCCTAAGAGGCCTAACCCTAAACGGAACTCAAAACCTCAGCTGTGCATGGCATGTACATAACCCTAACCCTAACCATAACCCTAACCCTAACCCTAACCCTAACCCTAACACTAACCGTAACCCTAAGAGACCTAACCCTAAACGGAACTCAAAACCTCAGCTGTGCATGGCATGTACCTAACCCTAACCCTAACCCTAACCCTAACCCTAACCCTAACCCTAACCCTAACCCTAACCCTAAGAGACCTAACCCTAAACGGAACTCTAAACCTCAGCTGTGCATGGCATGTACCTAACCCTAACCCTAACCCTAACCCTAACCCTAACCCTAACCCTAACCCTAACCCTAGGAGACCTAACCCTAAACGGAACTCAAAACCTCAGCTGTGCATGGCATGTACCTAATCCTAACCCTAACCCTAACCCTAACCCTAACCCTAACCCTAACCCTAACCCTAACCCTAACCCTAAGAGACCTAACCCTACACGGAACTCAAAACCTCAGCTGTGCATGGCATGTACCTAACCCTAACCCTAACCCTAACCCTATCCCTAACCCTAATCCTGACCCTAAGAGGCCTATCCCTAAACGGAACTCTAAACCTCAGCTGTGCATGGCATGTACATAACCCTAACCCTAACCCTAACCCTAACCCTAAACCTAATCCTAATTTTGACCCTAATCCTGACCCTAAGAGGCCTAACCTTAAACGCAACTCTAAACCTCAGCTGTGCATGGCATGAAGGTAACCCTAACCCTAACCCTAACCCTAACCCTAACCCTAACCCTAACCCTAACCCTAACCCTAACCCTAACCCTAACCCTAACCCTAACCCTAACCCTAACCTCAGCTGTGCATGGCATGTACCTAACCCTAACCCTAACCCTAACCCTAACCCTAAGCCTAAGCCTAACCCTAACCCTAACACTAACCCTAACCCTAACCCTAACCCTAACCCTAACCCTAACCCTAACCCTAGGAGTTCTAACCCTAAACGGAACTCAAAACCTCAGCTGTGCATGGCATGTACCTAACCCTAACCCTAACCCTAACCCTAACCCTAACCCTAACCCTAACCCTAACCCTAATCCTGACCCTAAGAGGCCTAACCCTAAACGGAACTCTAAACCTCAGTTGTGCATTTCATGTGCATAACCCTAACCCTAACCCTAACCCTAACCCTAACCCTAACCCTAACCCTAACGCTAACCCTAGGAGACCTAACCCTAGACGGAACTCAAAACCTCAGCTGTGCATGGCATGTACCTAACCCTAACCCTAAACCTAACCCTAACCCTAACCCTAACCTTAACCCTAACCCTAACCCTAACCCTAACCCTAACCCTAAGAGGCCTAACCCTAAATGGAACTCT
>NW_026599597.1:1200000-1202500 GCF_023634155.1 Falco peregrinus | reverse complement strand
TAACCCTAACCCTAACCCTAACCCTAAGAGGCCTAACCCTAAATGGAACTCTAAACCTCAGCTGTGCATGGCATGTAGGTAACACTAACCCTAACCCTAACCCTAACCCTAACCCTAACCCTAAGTGACCTAACCCTAAACGGAACTCTAAACCTCAGCTGTGCATGGCATGTACCTAACCCTAACCCTAACCCTAACCCTAACCCTAACCCTAACCCTAACCCTAACCCTAACCCTAACCCTAACCGTAACCCTAAGAGACCTAACACTAAACGGAACTCTAAACCTCAGTTGTGCATGGCATGTACCTAACCCTATCCCTAACCCTAACCCTAACCCTAACCCTAACCCTAACCGTAACCCTAACCCTAACCCTAATCCTGACCCTAAGAGGCCTAACCCTAAACGGAACTCTAAACCTCAGTTGTGCATTTCATGTGCATAACCCTAACCCTAACCCTAACCCTAACCCTAACCCTAACCCTAACCCTAACGCTAACCCTAGGAGACCTAACCCTAAACGGAACTCAAAACCTCAGCTGTGCATGGCATGTACCTAACCCTAACCCTAACCCTAACCCTAACCCTAACCTTAACCCTAACCCTAACCCTAACCCTAACCCTAACCCTAAGAGGCCTAACCCTAAATGGAACTCTAAACCTCAGCTGTGCATGGCATGTAGGTAACACTAACCCTAACCCTAACCCTAACCCTAACCCTAATCCTAAGTGACCTAACCCTAAACGGAACTCTAAACCTCAGCTGTGCATGGCATGTACCTAACCCTAACCCTAACCCTAACCCTAACCCTAACCCTAACCCTAACCCTAACCCTAACCCTAACCCTAACCGTAACCCTAAGAGACCTAACACTAAACGGAACTCTAAACCTCAGTTGTGCATGGCATGTACCTAACCCTATCCCTAACCCTAACCCTAACCCTAACCCTAACCCTAACCCTAACCGTAACCCTAAGAGACCTAACACTAAACAGAACTCTAAACCTCAGCTGTGCATGGCATTTACCTAACCCTAACCCTAACCGTAACCCTAACCCTAACCCTAACCCTAACCCTATTCCTGACCCTAACCCTAACCCTAACCCTAACCCTAACCCTAACCCTAACCCTAACCCTAAAAGACCTAACCCTAAACGGAACTCTAAACCTCAGCTGTGCATGGCATGTACATAACCCTAACCCTAACCCTAAGAGGCCTAACCCTAAACGGAGCTCTAAACCTCAGCTGTGCATGGCATGTAGGTAACCCTAACCCTAACCCTAACCCTAACCGTAACCGTAACCCTAACCCTAACCCTAACCCTAACCCTAACCCTAACCCTAACCCTAACCCTAACCCTAATCCTGACCCTAAGAGGCCTAACCCTAAACGGAGCTCTAAACCTCTGCTGTGCATGGCATGTAGGTAACCCTAACCCTAACCGTAACCCTAACCCTAACCCTAACCGTAACCCTAACCCTAACCCTAACCGTAACCCTAACCCTAACCCTAATCCTGACCCTATGAGGCCTATCCCTAAACGGAACTCTAAACCTCAGCTGTGCATGGCATGTACATAACCCTAACCCTAACCCTAAGAGGCCTAACCCTAAACGGAGCTCTAAACCTCAGCTGTGCATGGCATGTAGGTAACCCTAACCCTAACCCTAACCCTAACCGTAACCCTAACCCTAACCCTAACCCTAACCCTAACCCTAACCCTAACCCTAACACTAACCCTAACCCTAACCCTAACCCTAACACTAATCCTGACCCTAAGAGGCCTAACCCTAAACGGAACTCAAAACCTCAGCTGTGCATGGCATGTACATAACCCTAACCCTAACCATAACCCTAACCCTAACCCTAACCCTAACCCTAACCCTAATCCTGACCCTAGAGGCCTAACCCTAAACGGAACTCTAAACCTCAGCTGTGCATTGCATGTGCATAACCCTAACCCTAACCCTAACCCTAACCCTAACCGTAACCCTAAGAGACCTAACCCTAAACGGAACTCAAAACCTCAGCTGTGCATGGCATGTACCTAACCCTAACCCTAACCCTAACCCTAACCCTAACCCTAACCCTAACCCTAACCGTAACCCTAAGAGACCTAACCCTAAACGGAACTCTAAACCTCAGCTGTGCATGGGATGTACGTAACCCTAACCCTAACCCTAACCCTAACCCTAACCCTAACCCTAACCCTAGGAGACCTAACCCTAAACGGAACTCAAAACCTCAGCTGTGCATGGCATGTACATAACCCTAACCGTAACCCTAACCCTAACCCTAACCCTAACCCTAACCCTAACCCTAACCCTAACCCTAACCCTAAGAGACCTAACCCTACACGGAACTCAAAACCTCAGCTGTGCATGGCATGTACCTAACCCTAACCCTAACCCTAACCCTATCCCTAACCCTAATCCTGACCCTAAGAGGCCTATCCCCAAACGGAACTCTAAACCTCAGCTGTGCATGGCATGTACATA
>NW_026599597.1:1192500-1195000 GCF_023634155.1 Falco peregrinus | reverse complement strand
AACCCTAACCCTAACCCTAACACTAACCCTAACCCTAACCCTAACACTAATCCTGACCCTAAGAGGCCTAACCCTAAACGGAACTCAAAACCTCAGCTGTGCATGGCATGTACATAACCCTAACCCTAACCATAACCCTAACCCTAACCCTAACCCTAACCCTAACCCTAATCCTGACCCTAGAGGCCTAACCCTAAACGGAACTCTAAACCTCAGCTGTGCATTGCATGTGCATAACCCTAACCCTAACCCTAACCCTAACCCTAACCGTAACCCTAAGAGACCTAACCCTAAACGGAACTCAAAACCTCAGCTGTGCATGGCATGTACCTAACCCTAACCCTAACCCTAACCCTAACCCTAACCCTAACCCTAACCCTAACCCTAACCCTAGGAGACCTAACCCTAAACGGAACTCAAAACCTCAGCTGTGCATGGCATGTACATAACCCTAACCGTAACCCTAACCCTAACCCTAACCCTAACCCTAACCCTAACCCTAACCCTAACCCTAACCCTAAGAGACCTAACCCTACACGGAACTCAAAACCTCAGCTGTGCATGGCATGTACCTAACCCTAACCCTAACCCTAACCCTATCCCTAACCCTAATCCTGACCCTAAGAGGCCTATCCCCAAACGGAACTCTAAACCTCAGCTGTGCATGGCATGTACATAACCCTAACCCTAACCCTAACCCTAACCCTAACCCTAACCCTAAACCTAATCCTAATTTTGACCCTAATCCTGACCCTAAGAGGCCTAACCTTAAACGCAACTCTAAACCTCAGCTGTGCATGGCATGTAGGTAACCCTAACCCTAACCCTAACCGTAACCCTAACCGTAACCCTAACCCTAACCCTAAACCTAACCCTAACCCTAATAGACCTAACCCTGAACGGAACTGAAAACCTCAGCTGTACATGGCATGTACCTAACCCTAACCCTAACCCTAACCCTAACCCTAAGCCTAACCCTAACCCTAACCCTAACCCTAACCCTAACCCTAACCCTAACCCTAACCCTAACCCTAACCCTAGGAGTTCTAACCCTAAACGGAACTCAAAACCTCAGCTGTGCATGGCATGTACCTAACCCTAACCCTAACCCTAACCCTAACCCTAACCCTAACCCTAATCCTGACCCTAAGAGGCCTAACCCTAAACGGAACTCTAAACCTCAGCTGTGCATGGCATGTACCTAACCCTAACCCTAACCCTAACCCTAACCCTAACCCTAACCCTAACCCTAACCCTAACCCTAACCCTAACCCTAACCCTAATCCTGACCCTAAGAGGCCTAACCCTAAACGGAGCTCTAAACCTCTGCTGTGCATGGCATGTAGGTAACCCTAACCCTAACCCTAACCCTAACCCTAACCCTAACCGTAACCCTAACCCTAACCCTAATCCTGACCCTATGAGGCCTATCCCTAAACGGAACTCTAAACCTCAGCTGTGCATGGCATGTACATAACCCTAACCCTAACCCTAAGAGGCCTAACCCTAAACGGAGCTCTAAACCTCAGCTGTGCATGGCATGTAGGTAACCCTAACCCTAACCCTAACCCTAACCGTAACCCTAACCCTAACCCTAACCCTAACCCTAACCCTAACCCTAACACTAACCCTAACCCTAACCCTAACCCTAACACTAATCCTGACCCTAAGAGGCCTAACCCTAAACGGAACTCAAAACCTCAGCTGTGCATGGCATGTACATAACCCTAACCCTAACCATAACCCTAACCCTAACCCTAACCCTAACCCTAACCCTAACCCTAATCCTGACCCTAGAGGCCTAACCCTAAACGGAACTCTAAACCTCAGCTGTGCATTGCATGTGCATAACCCTAACCCTAACCCTAACCCTAACCCTAACCGTAACCCTAAGAGACCTAACCCTAAACGGAACTCAAAACCTCAGCTGTGCATGGCATGTACCTAACCCTAACCCTAACCCTAACCCTAACCCTAACCCTAACCCTAACCGTAACCCTAAGAGACCTAACCCTAAACGGAACTCTAAACCTCAGCTGTGCATGGGATGTACGTAACCCTAACCCTAACCCTAACCCTAACCCTAACCCTAACCCTAACCCTAACCCTAACCCTAGGAGACCTAACCCTAAACGGAACTCAAAACCTCAGCTGTGCATGGCATGTACATAACCCTAACCGTAACCCTAACCCTAACCCTAACCCTAACCCTCACCCTAACCCTAACCGTAACCCTAAGAGACCTAACCCTAAACGGAACTCTAAACCTCAGCTGTGCATGGCATGTACGTAACCCTAACCCTAACCCTAACCCTAACCCTAACCCTAACCCTAACCCTAACCCTAACCCTAGGAGACCTAACCCTAAACGGAACTCAAAACCTCAGCTGTGCATGGCATGTACATAACCCTAACCCTAACCCTAACCCTAACCCTAACCCTAACCCTAACCCTAACCCTAACCCTAACCCTAACCCTAACCCTAAGAGACCTAACCCTA
>NW_026599597.1:1185000-1187500 GCF_023634155.1 Falco peregrinus | reverse complement strand
AACCCTAACCCTAACCCTAAACCTAACCCTTACCCTAACCCTAAACCTAGCCCTAATCCTGACCCTAAGAGGCCTAACCCTAAATGCAATCTAAACCTCAGCTGTGCATGGCATGTAAGTAACCCTAACCCTAACCCTAACCCTAACCCTAACCCTAACCCTAACCCTAACCCTAACCCTAACCCTAACCCTAACCCTAACCCTAACCCTAACCCTAACCCTAAGAGACCTAACCCTAAACGGAACTCAAAACCTCAGCTGTGCATGGCATGTACGTAATCCTAACCGTAACCCTAACCCTAACCCTAACCCTAACCCTAACCCTAACCCTAATCCTGACCCTAAGAGGCCTAACCCTAAACGGAACACTAAACCTCAGCTGTGCATGGCATGTGCATAACCCTAACCCTAACCCTAACCGTAACCCTAACCGTAACCCTAAGAGACCTAACACTAAACGGAACTCTAAA
Organism: Falco peregrinus; assembly: GCF_023634155.1. Lineage (NCBI taxonomy): Eukaryota > Metazoa > Chordata > Aves > Falconiformes > Falconidae > Falco > Falco peregrinus. Next base: position 1,187,030 of record NW_026599597.1, on the reverse strand, counting down.
CCTCAGCTGTGCATGGCATGTACCTAACCCTAACCCTAACCCTAACCCTAACCCTAACCCTAACCCTAAAAGACCTAACCCTAAACGGAACTTTAAACCTCAGCTGTGCATGGCATGTCCCTAACCCTAACCCTAACCCTAACCCTAACCCTAACCCTAACCCTAAGAGGCCTAACCCTAAACGGAGCTCTAAACCTCAGCTGTGCATGGCATGTAGGTAACCGTAAGCCTAACCCTAACCGTAACCCTAACCCTAACCCTAACGCTAACCCTAACCCTAACCCTAATCCTGACCCTAAGAGGCCTATCCCTAAATGGAACTCTAAACCTCAGCTGTTCATGGCATGTACATAACCCTAACCCTAACCCTAACCCTAAACCTAACCCTTACCCTAACCCTAAACCTAGCCCTAATCCTGACCCTAAGAGGCCTAACCCTAAATGCAATCTAAACCTCAGCTGTGCATGGCATGTAAGTAACCCTAACCCTAACCCTAACCCTAACCCTAACCCTAACCCTAACCCTAACCCTAACCCTAACCCTAACCCTAACCCTAACCCTAACCCTAAGAGGCCTAACCCTAAGCGGAGCTCTAAACCTCAGCTGTGCATGGCATGTAGGTAACCCTAACCCTAACCCTAACCGTAACCGCAACCCTAACCCTAACCCTAACCCTAACCCTAACCCTAACCCTAACCCTAACCCTAACCCTAACCCTAATCCTGACCCTAAGAGGCCTATCCCTAAACGGAACTCTAAACCTCAGCTGTGCATGGCATGTACATAAACCTAACCCTAACCCTAACTCTAACCCTAACCCTAACCCTAAACCTAACTTTAATCCTGACCCTAAGAGGCCTAACCCTAAACGCAACTCTAAACCTCAGCTGTGCATGGGATGTAAGTAACCCTAACCCTAACCCTAACCCTAACCCTAACCCTAACCCTAACCCTAACCCTAACCCTAACCCTAACCTCAGCTGTGCATATCATGTACCTAACCCTAACACTAACCCTAACCCTAACCCTAACCCTAACCCTAAACGGAACTCTAAACCTCAGCTGTGCATGGCATGTAGGTAACCCTAACCCTAACCCTAACCGTAACCCTAACCGTAACCCTAAGAGACCTAACACTAAACGGAACTCTAAACCTCAGCTGTGCATGGCATGTACCTAACCCTAACCCTAACCCTAACCCTAACCCTCACCCTAAACCTAACCCTAACCCTATGAGACCTAACACTACACGGAACTCTAAACCTCAGCTGTGCATGGCATGTACCTAACCCTAACCCTAACCCTAACCCTAACCCTAACCCTAACCCTAACCCTAAGAGGCCTAACCCTAAACGGAGCTCAAAACCTCAGCTGTGCATGGCATGTAGGTAACCCTAACCCTAACCGTAACCGTAACCGTAACCGTAACCGTAACCGTAACCGTAACCGTAACCCTAACCCTAACCCTAACCCTAACCCTAACCCTAACCCTAACCCTAATCCTGACTCTAAGAGGCCTAACCCTAAACGGAACTCTAAACCTCAGCTGTGCATGGCATGTAGGTAACCCTAACCCTAACCCTAACCCTAACCCTAACCCTAACCCTAACCCTATGAGGCCTATCCCTAAAAGGAACTCTAAACCTCAGCTGTGCATGGCATGTAGGTAACCCTAACCCTAACCCTAATCCTGACCCTAAGAGGCCTAACCCTAAATGAAACTCTAAACCTCAGCTGTGCATGGCATGTACGTAACCCTAACCCTAAACCTAACCTTAACCGTAACCTTAACCCTAACCCTAACCCTAACCCTAACCCTAAGACTGACCCTAAGAGGCCTAACCCTAAACGGAACTCAAAACTTCAGTTGTGCATGGCATGTACCTAACCCTAACCCTAACCCTAGCCCTAACCCTAACCCTAACCCTAATCCTGACCTTAAGAGGCCTAACCCTAAACGGAACTCAAAACCTCAGCTGTGCATGGCATGTGCATAACCCTAACCCTAACCCTAACCGTAACCCTAACC
>NW_026599597.1:1170000-1180000 GCF_023634155.1 Falco peregrinus | reverse complement strand
ATCTAAACCTCAGCTGTGCATGGCATGTAAGTAACCCTAACCCTAACCCTAACCCTAACCCTAACCCTAACCCTAACCCTAACCCTAACCCTAACCCTAACCCTAACCCTAACCCTAACCCTAACCCTAAGAGACCTAACCCTAAACGGAACTCAAAACCTCAGCTGTGCATGGCATGTACGTAATCCTAACCGTAACCCTAACCCTAACCCTAACCCTAACCCTAACCCTAACCCTAATCCTGACCCTAAGAGGCCTAACCCTAAACGGAACACTAAACCTCAGCTGTGCATGGCATGTGCATAACCCTAACCCTAACCCTAACCGTAACCCTAACCGTAACCCTAAGAGACCTAACACTAAACGGAACTCTAAACCTCAGCTGTGCATGGCATGTACCTAACCCTAACCCTAACCCTAACCCTAACCCTAACCCTAACCCTAAAAGACCTAACCCTAAACGGAACTTTAAACCTCAGCTGTGCATGGCATGTCCCTAACCCTAACCCTAACCCTAACCCTAACCCTAACCCTAACCCTAAGAGGCCTAACCCTAAACGGAGCTCTAAACCTCAGCTGTGCATGGCATGTAGGTAACCGTAAGCCTAACCCTAACCGTAACCCTAACCCTAACCCTAACGCTAACCCTAACCCTAACCCTAATCCTGACCCTAAGAGGCCTATCCCTAAATGGAACTCTAAACCTCAGCTGTTCATGGCATGTACATAACCCTAACCCTAACCCTAACCCTAAACCTAACCCTTACCCTAACCCTAAACCTAGCCCTAATCCTGACCCTAAGAGGCCTAACCCTAAATGCAATCTAAACCTCAGCTGTGCATGGCATGTAAGTAACCCTAACCCTAACCCTAACCCTAACCCTAACCCTAACCCTAACCCTAACCCTAACCCTAACTATAACCCTAACCCTAATCCTGACCCTAAGAGGCCTAACCCTAAGCGGAGCTCTAAACCTCAGCTGTGCATGGCATGTAGGTAACCCTAACCCTAACCCTAACCCTAACCCTAACCCTAACCCTAACCCTAACCCTAACCCTAAGAGACCTAACCCTAAACGGAACTCAAAACCTCAGCTGTGCATGGCATGTACGTAACCCTAACCCTAACCCTAACCCTAACCCTAACCCTAACCCTAACCCTAACCCTAACCCTAATCCTGACCCTAAGAGGCCTAACCCTAAACGGAACACTAAACCTCAGCTGTGCATGGCATGTGCATAACCCTAACTCTAACCCTAACCGTAACCCTAACCGTAACCCTAAGAGACCTAACACTAAACGGAACTCTAAACCTCAGCTGTGCATGGCATGTACCTAACCCTAACCCTAACCCTAACCCTAACCCTAACCCTTAAAAGTCCTAACCCTAAACGGAACTCTAAACCTCAGCTGTGCATGGCATGTCCCTAACCCTAACCCTAACCCTAACCCTAACCCTAACCCTAACCCTAACCCTAACCCTAACCCTAACCGTAAACCTAACCCTAACCCTAACCCTAACCCTAACCCTAACCCTAACCCTAACCCTAAGAGGCCTAACCCTAAACGGAGCTCTAAACCTCAGCTGTGCATGGCATGTAGGTAACCCTAACCCTAACCGTAACCGTAACCGTAACCGTAACCGTAACCCTAACCCTAACCCTAACCCTAACCCTAACCCTAACCCTAACCCTAATCCTGACCCTAAGAGGCCCATCCCTAAACGGAACTCTAAACCTCAGCTGTGCATGGCATGTACATAACACTAACCCTAACCCTAACCCTAACCTTAAACCTAACCCTAATCCTGACCCTAAGAGGCCTAACCCTAAACGGAACTCTAAACCTCAGCTGTGCATGGCATGTAGGTAACCCTAACCCTAACCCTAACCCTAACCCTAACCCTAACCCTAACCCTATGAGGCCTATCCCTAGAAGGAACTCTAAACCTCAGCTGTGCATGGCATGTAGGTAACCCTAACCCTAACCCTAATCCTGACCCTAAGAGGCCTAACCCTAAATGCAACTCTAAACCTCAGCTGTGCATGGCATGTACGTAACCCTAACCCTAAACCTAACCCTAACCGTAACCTTAACCCTAACCCTAACCCTAACCCTAACCCTAAGACTGACCCTAAGAGGCCTAACCCTAAACAGAACTGAAAACTTCAGTTGTGCATGGCATGTACCTAACCCTAACCCTAACCCTAACCCTAACCCTAACCCTAACCCTAATCCTGACCCTAAGAGGCCTAACCCTAAACGGAACACTAAACCTCAGCTGTGCATGGCATGTGCATAACCCTAACCCTAACCCTAACCGTAACCCTAACCGTAACCCTAAGAGACCTAACACTAAACGGAACTCTAAACCTCAGCTGTGCATGGCATGTACCTAACCCTAACCCTAACCCTAACCCTAACCCTAACCCTAAAAGTCCTAACCCTAAACGGAACTCTAAACCTCAGCTGTGCATGGCATGTCCCTAACCCTAACCCTAACCCTAACCCTAACCCTAACCCTAACCCTAACCCTAACCCTAACCGTAAACCTAACCCTAACCCTAACCTTAACCCTAACCCTAACCCTAACCCTAACCCTAAGAGGCCTAACCCTAAACGGAGCTCTAAACCTCAGCTGTGCATGGCATGTAGGTAACCCTAACCCTAACCGTAACCGTAACCGTAACCGTAACCGTAACCCTAACCCTAACCCTAACCCTAACCCTAACCCTAACCCTAACCCTAACCCTAATCCTGACCCTAAGAGGCCCATCCCTAAACGGAACTCTAAACCTCAGCTGTGCATGGCATGTACATAACCCTAACCCTAACCCTAACCCTAACCTTAAACCTAACCCTAATCCTGACCCTAAGAGGCCTAACCCTAAACGGAACTCTAAACCTCAGCTGTGCATGGCATGTAGGTAACCCTAACCCTAACCCTAACCCTAACCCTAACCCTAACCCTAACCCTATGAGGCCTATCCCTAGAAGGAACTCTAAACCTCAGCTGTGCATGGCATGTAGGTAACCCTAACCCTAACCCTAATCCTGACCCTAAGAGGCCTAACCCTAAATGCAACTCTAAACCTCAGCTGTGCATGGCATGTACGTAACCCTAACCCTAAACCTAACCCTAACCGTAACCTTAACCCTAACCCTAACCCTAACCCTAACCCTAAGACTGACCCTAAGAGGCCTAACCCTAAACAGAACTGAAAACTTCAGTTGTGCATGGCATGTACCTAACCCTAACCCTAACCCTAACCCTAACCCTAACCCTAACCCTAATCCTGACCTTAAGAGGCCTAACCCTAAACGGAACTCAAAACCTCAGCTGTGCATGGCATGTGCATAACCCTAACCCTAACCCTAACCATAACCCTAACCCTAACCCTAAGAGACCTAACACTAAACGGAACTCTAAACCTCAGCTGTGCATGGCATGTACCTAACCCTAACCCTAACCCTAACCCTAACCCTAACCCTAACCCTAACCCTAACCCTAAAAGACCTAACCCTAAACGGAACTCTAAACCTCAGCTGTGCATGGCATGTACATAACCCTAACCCTAACCCTAACCGTAACCCTAACCGTAACCCTAAGAGACCTAACACTAAACGGAACTCTAAACCTCAGCTGTGCATGGCATGTACCTAACCCTAACCCTAACCCTAACCCTAACCCTAACCCTAACCCTAAAAGACCTAACCCTAAACGGAACTTTAAACCTCAGCTGTGCATGGCATGTCCCTAACCCTAACCCTAACCCTAACCCTAACCCTAACCCTAACCCTAAGAGGCCTAACCCTAAACGGAGCTCTAAACCTCAGCTGTGCATGGCATGTAGGTAACCGTAAGCCTAACCCTAACCGTAACCCTAACCGTAACCCTAACCCTAACCCTAACCCTAACCCTAATCCTGACCCTAAGAGGCCTATCCCTAAATGGAACTCTAAACCTCAGCTGTGCATGGCATGTACATAACCCTAACCCTAACCCTAACCCTAACCCTAACCCTAATCCTGACCCTAAGAGACCTAACCCTAAATGCAACTCTAAACCTCAGCTGTGCATGGCATGTAGGTAACCCTAACCCTAACCCTAACCCTAACCCTAACCCTAACCCTAACCCTAACCCTAAGAGACCTAACCCTAAACGGAACTCAAAACCTCAGCTGTGCATGGCATGTACGTAACCCTAACCCTAACCCTAACCCTAACCCTAACCCTAACCCTAACCCTAACCCTAACCCTAACCCTAATCCTGACCCTAAGAGGCCTAACCCTAAACGGAACACTAAACCTCAGCTGTGCATGGCATGTGCATAACCCTAACCCTAACCCTAACCGTAACCCTAACCGTAACCCTAAGAGACCTAACACTAAACGGAACTCTAAACCTCAGCTGTGCATGGCATGTACCTAACCCTAACCCTAACCCTAACCCTAACCCTAACCCTAAAAGTCCTAACCCTAAACGGAACTCTAAACCTCAGCTGTGCATGGCATGTCCCTAACCCTAACCCTAACCCTAACCCTAACCCTAACCCTAACCCTAACCCTAACCCTAACCCTAACCGTAAACCTAACCCTAACCCTAACCGTAACCCTAACCCTAACCCTAACCCTAACCCTAAGAGGCCTAACCCTAAATGGAGCTCTAAACCTCAGCTGTGCATGGCATGTAGGTAACCCTAACCCTAACCGTAACCGTAACCGTAACCGTAACCGTAACCGTAACCGTAACCCTAACCCTAACCCTAACCCTAACCCTAACCCTAACCCTAACCCTAATCCTGACCCTAAGAGGCCCATCCCTAAACGGAACTCTAAACCTCAGCTGTGCATGGCATGTACATAACCCTAACCCTAACCCTAACCCTAACCTTAAACCTAACCCTAATCCTGACCCTAAGAGGCCTAACCCTAAACGGAACTCTAAACCTCAGCTGTGCATGGCATGTAGGTAACCCTAACCCTAACCCTAACCCTAACCCTAACCCTAACCCTAACCCTAACCCTAACCCTATGAGGCCTATCCCTAGAAGGAACTCTAAACCTCAGCTGTGCATGGCATGTAGGTAACCCTAACCCTAACCCTAATCCTGACCCTAAGAGGCCTAACCCTAAATGCAACTCTAAACCTCAGCTGTGCATGGCATGTACGTAACCCTAACCCTAAACCTAACCCTAACCGTAACCTTAACCCTAACCCTAACCCTAACCCTAACCCTAAGACTGACCCTAAGAGGCCTAACCCTAAACAGAACTGAAAACTTCAGTTGTGCATGGCATGTACCTAACCCTAACCCTAACCCTAACCCTAACCCTAACCCTAACCCTAATCCTGACCTTAAGAGGCCTAACCCTAAACGGAACTCAAAACCTCAGCTGTGCATGGCATGTGCATAACCCTAACCCTAACCCTAACCATAACCCTAACCCTAACCCTAAGAGACCTAACACTAAACGGAACTCTAAACCTCAGCTGTGCATGGCATGTACCTAACCCTAACCCTAACCCTAACCCTAACCCTAACCCTAACCCTAACCCTAAAAGACCTAACCCTAAACGGAACTCTAAACCTCAGCTATGCATGGCATGTACATAACCCTAACCCTAACCCTAACCCTAACCCTAACCCTAAGAGGCCTAACCCTAAACGGAGCTCTAAACCTCAGCTGTGCATGGCATGTAGGTAACCGTAAGCCTAACCCTAACCGTAACCCTAACCGTAACCCTAACCCTAACCCTAACCCTAACCCTAATCCTGACCCTAAGAGGCCTATCCCTAAATGGAACTCTAAACCTCAGCTGTGCATGGCATGTACATAACCCTAACCCTAACCCTAACCCTAAACCTAACCCTTACCCTAACCCTAAACCTAGCCCTAATCCTGACCCTAAGAGGCCTAACCCTAAACGCAACTCTAAACCTCAGCTGTGCATGGCATGTAAGTAACCCTAACCCTAACCCTAACCCTAACCCTAACCCTAACCCTAACCCTAACCCTAACTATAACCCTAACCCTAATCCTGACCCTAAGAGGCCTAACCCTAAACGGAGCTCTAAACCTCAGCTGTGCATGGCATGTAGGTAACCCTAACCCTAACCCTAACCCTAACCCTAACCCTAACCCTAACCCTAACCCTAACCCTAAGAGACCTAACCCTAAACGGAACTCAAAACCTCAGCTGTGCATGGCATGTACGTAACCCTAACCCTAACCCTAACCCTAACCCTAACCCTAACCCTAACCCTAACCCTAATCCTGACCCTAAGAGGCCTAACCCTAAACGGAACACTAAACCTCAGCTGTGCATGGCATGTGCATAACCCTAACCCTAACCCTAACCGTAACCCTAACCGTAACCCTAAGAGACCTAACACTAAACGGAACTCTAAACCTCAGCTGTGCATGGCATGTAGGTAACCCTAACCCTAACCCTAACCCTAACCCTAACCCTAACCCTAACCCTAACCCTAACCCTAACCCTAAGAGGCCTAACCCTAAACGGAGCTCTAAACCAAAGCTGTGCATGGCATGTAGGTAACCCTAACCCTAACCCTAACCGTAACCGCAACCCTAACCCTAACCCTAACCCTAACCCTAACCCTAACCCTAACCCTAACCCTAACCCTAACCCTAATCCTGACCCTAAGAGGCCTATCCCTAAACGGAACTCTAAACCTCAGCTGTGCATGGCATGTACATAAACCTAACCCTAACCCTAACTCTAACCCTAACCCTAACCCTAAACCTAACTTTAATCCTGACCCTAAGAGGCCTAACCCTAAACGCAACTCTAAACCTCAGCTGTGCATGGGATGTAAGTAACCCTAACCCTAACCCTAACCCTAACCCTAACCCTAACCCTAACCCTAACCCTAACCCTAACCTCAGCTGTGCATGGCATGTACCTAACCCTAACCCTAACCCTAACCCTAACCCTAACCCTAACCCTAAACGGAACTCTAAACCTCAGCTGTGCATGGCATGTAGGTAACCCTAACCCTAACCCTAACCCTAATCCTGACCCTAAGAGGCCTATCCCTAAACGGAACTCTAAACCTCAGCTGTGCATGGCATGTACATAAACCTAACCCTAACCCTAACTCTAACCCTAACCCTAACCCTAAACCTAACTTTAATCCTGACCCTAAGAGGCCTAACCCTAAACGCAACTCTAAACCTCAGCTGTGCATGGGATGTAAGTAACCCTAACCCTAACCCTAACCCTAACCCTAACCCTAACCCTAACCCTAACCCTAACCCTAACCTCAGCTGTGCATGGCATGTACCTAACCCTAACCCTAACCCTAACCCTAACCCTAACCCTAACCCTAAACGGAACTCTAAACCTCAGCTGTGCATGGCATGTAGGTAACCCTAACCCTAACCCTAACCGTAACCCTAACCGTAACCCTAAGAGACCTAACACTAAACGGAACTCTAAACCTCAGCTGTGCATGGCATGTACCTAACCCTAACCCTAACCCTAACCCTAACCCTCACCCTAAACCTAACCCTAACCCTATGAGACCTAACACTACACGGAACTCTAAACCTCAGCTGTGCATGGCATGTACCTAACCCTAACCCTAACCCTAACCCTAACCCTAACCCTAACCCTAACCCTAACCCTAAGAGGCCTAACCCTAAACGGAGCTCTAAACCTCAGCTGTGCATGGCATGTAGGTAACCCTAACCCTAACCCTAACCGTAACCGTAACCGTAACCGTAACCGTAACCGTAACCCTAACCCTAACCCTAACCCTAACCCTAACCCTAACCCTAACCCTAATCCTGACCCTAAGAGGCCCATCCCTAAACGGAACTCTAAACCTCAGCTGTGCATGGCATGTACCTAACCCTAACCCTAACCCTAACCCTAACCTTAAACCTAACCCTAATCCTGACCCTAAGAGGCCTAACCCTAAACGGAACTCTAAACCTCAGCTGTGCATGGCATGTAGGTAACCCTAACCCTAACCCTAACCCTAACCCTAACCCTAACCCTAACCCTATGAGGCCTATCCCTAAAAGGAACTCTAAACCTCAGCTGTGCATGGCATGTAGGTAACCCTAACCCTAACCCTAATCCTGTCCCTAAGAGGCCTAACCCTAAATGAAACTCTAAACCTCAGCTGTGCATGGCATGTACGTAACCCTAACCGTAACCTTAACCCTAACCCTAACCCTAACCCTAACCCTAAGACTGACCCTAAGAGGCCTAACCCTAAATGGAACTCAAAACTTCAGTTGTGCATGGCATGTACCTAACCCTAACCCTAACCCTAACCCTAACCCTAACCCTAACCCTAACCCTAATCCTGACCTTAAGAGGCCTAACCCTAAACGGAACTCAAAACCTCAGCTGTGCATGGCATGTGCATAACCCTAACCCTAACCCTAACCGTAACCCTAACCCTAACCCTAAGAGACCTAACATTAAACGGAACTCTAAACCTCAGCTGTGCATGGCATGTACCTAACCCTAACCCTAACCCTAACCCTAACCCTAAAAGACCTAACCCTAAACGGAACTCTAAACCTCAGCTGTGCATGGCATGTACATAACCCTAACCCTAACCCTAACCCTAACCCTAACCCTAACCCTAACCCTAAGAGGCCTAACCCTAAATGAAACTCTAAACCTCAGCTGTGCATGGCATGTACGTAACCCTAACCCTAAACCTAACCCTAACCGTAACCTTAACCCTAACCCTAACCCTAACCCTAACCCTAATCCTGACCCTAAGAGGCCTATCCCTAAATGGAACTCTAAACCTCAGCTGTGCATGGCATGTACATAACCCTAACCCTAACCCTAACCCTAAACCTAACCCTTACCCTAACCCTAAACCTAGCCCTAATCCTGACCCTAAGAGGCCTAACCCTAAACGCAACTCTAAACCTCAGCTGTGCATGGCATGTAAGTAACCCTAACCCTAACCCTAACCCTAACCCTAACCCTAACTATAACCCTAACCCTAATCCTGACCCTAAGAGGCCTAACCCTAAACGGAGCTCTAAACCTCAGCTGTGCATGGCATGTAGGTAACCCTAACCCTAACCCTAACCCTTACCCTAACCCTAACCCTAACCCTAACCCTAAGAGACCTAACCCTAAACGGAACTCAAAACCTCAGCTGTGCATGGCATGTACGTAACCCTAACCCTAACCCTAACCCTAACCCTAACCCTAACCCTAACCCTAACCCTAATCCTGACCCTAAGAGGCCTAACCCTAAACGGAACACTAAACCTCAGCTGTGCATGGCATGTGCATAACCCTAACCCTAACCCTAACTGTAACCCTAACCGTAACCCTAAGAGACCTAACACTAAACGGAACTCTAAACCTCAGCTGTGCATGGCATGTAGGTAACCCTAACCCTAACCCTAACCCTAACCCTAACCCTAACCCTAACCCTAACCCTAACCCTAACCCTAAGAGGCCTAACCCTAAACGGAGCTCTAAACCTCAGCTGTGCATGGCATGTAGGTAACCCTAACCCTAACCCTAACCGTAACCGCAACCCTAACCCTAACCCTAACCCTAACCCTAACCCTAACCCTAACCCTAACCCTAACCCTAATCCTGACCCTAAGAGGCCTATCCCTAAACGGAACTCTAAACCTCAGCTGTGCATGGCATGTACATAAACCTAACCCTAACCCTAACTCTAACCCTAACCCTAACCCTAAACCTAACTTTAATCCTGACCCTAAGAGGCCTAACCCTAAACGCAACTCTAAACCTCAGCTGTGCATGGGATGTAAGTAACCCTAACCCTAACCCTTACCCTAACCCTAACCCTAACCCTAACCCTAACCCTAACCCTAACCTCAGCTGTGCATGGCATGTACCTAACCCTAACCCTAACCCTAACCCTAACCCTAACCCTAACCCTAAACGGAACTCTAAACCTCAGCTGTGCATGGCATGTAGGTAACCCTAACCCTAACCCTAACCGTAACCCTAA
>NW_026599597.1:1157500-1165000 GCF_023634155.1 Falco peregrinus | reverse complement strand
CTAAACCTCAGCTGTGCATGGCATGTAAGTAACCCTAACCCTAACCCTAACCCTAACCCTAACCCTAACCCTAACCCTAACCCTAACTATAACCCTAACCCTAATCCTGACCCTAAGAGGCCTAACCCTAAACGGAGCTCTAAACCTCAGCTGTGCATGGCATGTAGGTAACCCTAACCCTAAACCTAACCCTAACCCTAACCCTAACCCTAACCCTAACCCTAACCCTAACCCTAAGAGACCTAACCCTAAACGGAACTCAAAACCTCAGCTGTGCATGGCATGTACGTAACCCTAACCCTAACCCTAACCCTAACCCTAACCCTAACCCTAACCCTAACCCTAACCCTAATCCTGACCCTAAGAGGCCTAACCCTAAACGGAACACTAAACCTCAGCTGTGCATGGCATGTGCATAACCCTAACCCTAACCCTAACCGTAACCCTAACCGTAACCCTAAGAGACCTAACACTAAACGGAACTCTAAACCTCAGCTGTGCATGGCATGTACCTACCCCTAACCCTAACCCTAACCCTAACCCTAACCCTAACCCTAAAAGTCCTAACCCTAAACGGAACTCTAAACCTCAGCTGTGCATGGCATGTCCCTAACCCTAACCCTAACCCTAACCCTAACCCTAACCCTAACCCTAACCGTAACCCGAACCGTAACCCTAACCCTAACCCTACCCCTAACCCTAACCCTAACCCTAACCCTAAGAGGCCTAACCCTAAACGGAGCTCTAAACCTCAGCTGTGCATGGCATGTAGGTAACCCTAACCCTAACCGTAACCGTAACCGTAACCGTAACCGTAACCGTAACCCTAACCCTAACCCTAACCCTAACCCTAACCCTAACCCTAACCCTAACCCTAACCCTAATCCTGACCCTAAGAGGCCCATCCCTAAACGGAACTCTAAACCTCAGCTGTGCATGGCATGTACATAACCCCAACCCTAACCCTAACCCTAACCTTAAACCTAACCCTAATCCTGACCCTAAGAGGCCTAACCCTAAACGGAACTCTAAACCTCAGCTGTGCATGGCATGTGGGTAACCCTAACCCTAACCCTAACCCTAACCCTAACCCTAACCCTAACCCTATGAGACCTATCCCTAGAAGGAACTCTAAACCTCAGCTGTGCATGGCATGTAGGTAACCCTAACCCTAACCCTAATCCTGACCCTAAGAGGCCTAACCCTAAATGCAACTCTAAACCTCAGCTGTGCATGGCATGTACGTAACCCTAACCCTAAACCTAACCCTAACCGTAACCTTAACCCTAACCCTAACCCTAACCCTAACCCTAACCCTAAGACTGACCCTAAGAGGCCTAACCCTAAACGGAACTCAAAACTTCAGTTGTGCATGGCATGTACCTAACCCTAACCCTAACCCTAACCCTAACCCTAACCCTAATCCTGACCTTAAGAGGCCTAACCCTAAACGGAACTCAAAACCTCAGCTGTGCATGGCATGTGCATAACCCTAACCCTAACCCTAAACGTAACCCTAACCGTAACCCTAAGAGACCTAACACTAAACGGAACTCTAAACCTCAGCTGTGCATGGCATGTACCTAACCCTAACCCTAACCCTAACCCTAACCCTAACCCTAACCCTAACCCTAACCCTAAAAGACCTAACACTAAACGGAACTCTAAACCTCAGCTGTGCATGGCATGTACATAACCCTAACCCTAACCCTAACCCTAACCCTAACCCTAACCCTAAGAGGCCTAACCCTAAACGGAGCTCTAAACCTCAGCTGTGCATGGCATGTAGGTAACCGTAAGCCTAACCCTAACCGTAACCCTAACCCTAACCCTAACCCTAATCCTGACCCTAAGAGGCCTATCCCTAAATGGAACTCTAAACCTCAGCTGTGCATGGCATGTACATAACCCTAACCCTAACCCTAACCCTAAACCTAACCCTTACCCTAACCCTAAACCTAGCCCTAATCCTGACCCTAAGAGGCCTAACCCTAAACGCAACTCTAAACCTCAGCTGTGCATGGCATGTAAGTAACCCTAACCCTAACCCTAACCCTAACCCTAACCCTAACCCTAACCCTAACCCTAACCCTAACTATAACCCTAACCCTAATCCTGACCCTAAGAGGCCTAACCCTAAACGGAGCTCTAAACCTCAGCTGTGCATGGCATGTAGGTAACCCTAACCCTAACCCTAAACCTAACCCTAACCCTAACCCTAACCCTAACCGTAACCCTAAGAGGCCTAACCCTAAATGCAACTCTAAACCTCAGCTGTGCATGGCATGTAGGTAACCCTAACCCTAACCCTAACCCTAACCCTAACCCTAACCCTAAAAGTCCTAACTCTAAACGGAACTCTAAACCTCAGCTGTGCATGGCATGTCCCTAACCCTAACCCTAACCCTAACCCTAACCCTAACCCTAACCCTAACCCTAACCCTAACCCTAACCCTAACCCTAACCCTAACCCTAACCCTAACCCTAAGAGGCCTAACCCTAAACGGAGCTCAAAACCTCAGCTGTGCATGGCATGTAGGTAACCGTAAGCCTAACCGAAACCGTAACCCTAACCCTAACCCTAACCCTAACCCTAACCCTAACCCTAACCCTAACCCTAACCGTAACCCTAACCCTAATCCTGACCCTAAGAGGCCTATCCCTAAATGGAACTCTAAACCTCAGCTGTGCATGGCATGTACATAACCCTAACCCTAACCCTAACCCTAAACCTAACCCTAACCCTAACGCTAAACCTAACCCTAATCCTGACCCTAAGAGGTCTAACCCTAAACGCAACTCTAAACCTCAGCTGTGCATGGCATGTACCTAACCCTAACCCTAACCCTAACCCTAACCCTAAACGGAACTCTAAACCTCACCTGTGCATGGCATGTAGGTAACCCTAACCCTAACCCTAACCGTAACCCTAACCGTAACCCTAAGAGACCTAACACTAAACGGAACTCTAAACCTCAGCTGTGCATGGCATGTACCTAACCCTAACCCTAACCCTAACCCTAACCCTAACCCTAACCCTAACCCGTAAAGACCTAACCCTAAACGGAAACTCTAAACCTCAGCTGTGCATGGCATGTACCTAACCCTAACCCTAACCCTAACCCTAACCCTAACCCTAACCCTAACCCTAACCCTAACCCTAACCCTAACCCTAAGAGGCCTAACCCTAAACGGAGCTCTAAATCTCAGCTGTGCATGGCATGTAGGTAACCCTAACCGTAACCGTAACCGTAACCGTAACCGTAACCGTAACCCTAACCCTAACCCTAACCCTAACCCTAACCCTAACCCTAACCCTGACCCTAACCTAATCCTGACCCTAAGAGGCCTAACCCTAAACGGAACTCTAAACCTCAGCTGTGCATGGCATGTAGGTAACCCTAACCCCTAACCCTAACCCTAACCCTAACCCTAACCCTAACCCTAACCCTAACCCTATGAGGCCTATCCCTAAAAGGAACTCTAAACCTCAGCTGTGCATGGCATGTAGGTAACCCTAACCCTAAACCTAACCCTAACCGTAACCTTAACCCTAACCCTAACCCTAACCCTAACCCTAATCCTGACCCTAAGAGGCCTAACCCTAAATGCAACTCTAAACCTCAGCTGTGCATGGCATGTACGTAACCCTAACCCTAAACCTAACCCTAACCGTAACCTTAACCCTAACCCTAACCCTAACCCTAACCCTAAGACTGACCCTAAGAGGCCTAACCCTAAACGGAACTCAAAACTTCAGTTGTGCATGGCATGTACCTAACCCTAACCCTAACCCTAACCCTAACCCTAACCCTAACCCTAATCCTGACCTTAAGAGGCCTAACCCTAAACGGAACTCAAAACCTCAGCTGTGCATGGCATGTGCATAACCCTAACCCTAACCCTAACCGTAACCCTAACCGTAACCCTAAGAGACCTAACACTAAACGGAACTCTAAACCTCAGCTGTGCATGGCATGTACCTAACCCTAACCCTAACCCTAACCCTAACCCTAACCCTAACCCTAAAAGACCTAACCCTAAATGGAACTCTAAACCTCAGCTGTGCATGGCATGTCCCTAACCCTAACCCTAACCCTAACCCTAACCCTAAGAGACCTAACCCTAAATGGAACTCTAAACCTCAGCTGTGCATGGCATGTACCTAACCCTAACCCTAACCCTAACCCTAACCCTAACCCTAACCCTAAAAGACCTAACCCTAAATGGAACTCTAAACCTCAGCTGTGCATGGCATGTAGGTAACCGTAAGCCTAACCCTAACCGTAACCCTAACCGTAACCCTAACCCTAACCCTAACCCTAACCCTAACCCTAACCCTAATCCTGACCCTAAGCGGCCTATCCCTAAATGGAACTCTAAACCTCAGCTGTGCATGGCATGTACATAACCCTAACCCTAACCCTAAACCTAACCCTTACCCTAACCCTAAACCTAGCCCTAATCCTGACCCTAAGAGGCCTAACCCTAAATGCAATCTAAACCTCAGCTGTGCATGGCATGTAAGTAACCCTAACCCTAACCCTAACCCTAACCCTAACCCTAACCCTAACTATAACCCTAACCCTAATCCTGACCCTAAGAGGCCTAACCCTAAGCGGAGCTCTAAACCTCAGCTGTGCATGGCATGTAGGTAACCCTAACCCTAACCCTAACCCTAACCCTAACCCTAACCCTAACCCTAACCCTAAGAGACCTAACCCTAAACGGAACTCAAAACCTCAGCTGTGCATGGCATGTACGTAACCCTAACCCTAACCCTAACCCTAACCCTAACCCTAACCCTAACCCTAACCCTAACCCTAAAAGACCTAACCCTAAACGGAACTTTAAACCTCAGCTGTGCATGGCATGTCCCTAACCCTAACCCTAACCCTAACCCTAACCCTAACCCTAACCCTAAGAGGCCTAACCCTAAACGGAGCTCTAAACGTCAGCTGTGCATGGCATGTAGGTAATCGTAAGCCTAACCCTAACCGTAACCCTAACCGTAACCCTAACCCTAACCCTAACCCTAACCCTAATCCTGACCCTAAGAGGCCTATCCCTAAATGGAACTCTAAACCTCAGCTGTTCATGGCATGTACATAACCCTAACCCTAACCCTAACCCTAAGAGACCTAACCCTAAACGGAACTCAAAACCTCAGCTGTGCATGGCATGTACGTAACCCTAACCCTAACCCTAACCCTAACCCTAACCCTAACCCTAACCCTAACCCTAACCCTAACCCTAATCCTGACCCTAAGAGGCCTATCCCTAAATGGAACTCTAAACCTCAGCTGTGCATGGCATGTACATAACCCTAACCCTAACCCTAACCCTAAAACTAACCCTAACCCTAACCCTAAACCTAACCCTAATCCTGACCCTAAGAGGTCTAACCCTAAACGCAACTCTAAACCTCAGCTGTGCATGGCATGTAGGTAACCCTAACCCTAACCCTAACCCTAACCCTAACCCTAACCCTAACCCTAACCCTGACCCTAAGAGACCTAACACTAAACGAAACTCTAAACCTCAGCTGTGCATGGCAGGTACCTAACCCTAACCCTAACCCTAACCCTAACCCTAACCCTAACCCTAAAAGACCTAACCCTAAACGGAACTCTAAACCTCAGCTGTGCATGGCATGTCCCTAACCCTAACCCTAACCCTAACCCTAACCCTAACCCTAACCCTAACCCTAACCCTAACCCTAACCCTAACCCTAAGAGGCCTAACCCTAAACGGAGCTCTAAACCTCAGCTGTGCATGGCATGTAGGTAACCGTAAGCCTAACCCTAACCGTAACCCTAACCATAACCCTAACCCTAACCCTAACCCTAACCCTAACCCTAATCCTGACCCTAAGAGGCCTATCCCTAAATGGAACTCTAAACCTCAGCTGTGCATGGCATGTACATAACCCTAACCCTAACCCTAACCCTAAACCTAACCCTTACCCTAACCCTAAACCTAGCCCTAATCCTGACCCTAAGAGGCCTAACCCTAAATGCAATCTAAACCTCAGCTGTGCATGGCATGTAAGTAACCCTAACCCTAACCCTAACCCTAACCCTAACCCTAACCCTAACCCTAACCCTAACCCTAACCCTAACCCTAACCCTAACTATAACCCTAACCCTAATCCTGACCCTAAGAGGCCTAACCCTAAACGGAACACTAAACCTCAGCTGTGCATGGCATGTCCCTAACCCTAACCCTAACCCTAACCCTAACCCTAACCCTAACCCTAACCCTAACCCTAACCCTAACCCTAACCCTAACCCTAACCCTAACCCTAACCCTAACCCTAACCCTAACCCTAAGAGACCTAACCCTAAACGGAACTCAAAACCTCAGCTGTGCATGGCATGTACGTAACCCTAACCCTAACCTTAACCCTAACCCTATACGCTAACCCTAACCCTAACCCTAATCCTGACCCTAAGAGGCCTAACCCTAAACGGAACACTAAACCTCAGCTGTGCATGGCATGTCCCTAACCCTAACCCTAACCCTAACCCTAACCGTAACCGTAACCCTAACCCTAACCCTAACCCTAACCCTAACCCTAACCCTAACCCTAACCCTAACCCTAAGAGGCCTAACCCTAAACGGAGCTCAAAACCTCAGCTGTGCATGGCATGTAGGTAACCGTAAGCCTAACCGAAACCGTAACCCTAACCCTAACCCTAACCCTAACCCTAACCCTAATCCTGACCCTAAGCGGCCTATCCCTAAATGGAACTCTAAACCTCAGCTGTGCATGGCATGTACATAACCCTAACCCTAACCCTAAACCTAACCCTTACCCTAACCCTAAACCTAGCCCTAATCCTGACCCTAAGAGGCCTAACCCTAAATGCAATCTAAACCTCAGCTGTGCATGGCATGTAAGTAACCCTAACCCTAACCCTAACCCTAACCCTAACCCTAACCCTAACTATAACCCTAACCCTAATCCTGACCCTAAGAGGCCTAACCCTAAGCGGAGCTCTAAACCTCAGCTGTGCATGGCATGTAGGTAACCCTAACCCTAACCCTAACCCTAACCCTAACCCTAACCCTAACCCTAACCCTAAGAGACCTAACCCTAAACGGAACTCAAAACCTCAGCTGTGCATGGCATGTACGTAACCCTAACCCTAACCCTAACCCTAACCCTAACCCTAACCCTAACCCTAACCCTAAAAGACCTAACCCTAAACGGAACTTTAAACCTCAGCTGTGCATGGCATGTCCCTAACCCTAACCCTAACCCTAACCCTAACCCTAACCCTAACCCTAAGAGGCCTAACCCTAAACGGAGCTCTAAACGTCAGCTGTGCATGGCATGTAGGTAATCGTAAGCCTAACCCTAACCGTAACCCTAACCGTAACCCTAACCCTAACCCTAACCCTAACCCTAATCCTGACCCTAAGAGGCCTATCCCTAAATGGAACTCTAAACCTCAGCTGTTCATGGCATGTACATAACCCTAACCCTAACCCTAA
>NW_026599597.1:1147500-1152500 GCF_023634155.1 Falco peregrinus | reverse complement strand
CTAACCCTAACCCTAACCGTAACCCTAACCCTAACCCTAACCCTAACCCTAACCCTAACCCTAACCCTAACCCTAACCCTAACCCTAACCCTAACCCTAATCCTGACCCTAAGAGGCCTATACCTAAACGGAACTCTAATCCTCAGCTGTGCATGGCTTGTACCTAACCCTAACCCTAATCCTAACCCTAACCCTAACCCTAACCCTAACCCTAAACCTAACCCTAGGAGACCTAACCTTAACGGAACTCAAAACCTCAGCTGTGCATGGCATGTACCTAACCGTAACCCTAACCCTAACCCTAACCCTAACCCTAACCCTAACCCTAACCCTAACCCTAACCCTAACCCTAACCCTAACCCTAACCCTAAGAGACCTAACCCTAAACGGAACTCTAAACCTCAGCTGTGCATGGCATGTACCTAACCCTAACCCTAACCCTAACCCTAACCCTAACCCTAACCCTAACCCTAACCCTAACCCTAACCCTAACCCTAACCCTAACCCTACGAGGCCTAACCCTAGACGGAACTCAAAACCTCAGCTGTGCATGGCATGTACCTAACCCTAACCCTAACCCTAACCCTAACCCTAACCCTAACCCTAACCCTAACCCTAACCGTAACCCTAAGAGACCTAACCCTACACGGAATTCTAAACCTCAGCTGTGCATGGCATGTACATAACCCTAACCCTAACCCTAACCCTAACCCTAAACCTAACCCTAATCCTGACCCTAAGAGGCCTAACCCTAAACGCAACTCTAAACCTCAGCTGTGCATGGCATGTAGGTAACCCTAACCCTAACCCTAACCGTAACCCTAACCCTAACCCTAACCCTAACCCTAAACCTAACCCTAACCCTAATAGACCTATCCCTAAATGGAACTCTAAACCTCAGCTGCGCATGGCATGTACCTAACCCTAACCCTAACCCTAACCCTAACCCTAACCCTAACCCTAACCCTAACCCTAACCCTAACCCTAACCCTAACCCTAACCCTAACCCTAGGAGGCCTAACCCTAAACGGAGCTCTAAACCTCAGCTGTGCATGGCATGTAGGTAACCCTAACCCTAACCCTAACCCTAACCGTAACCCTAACCCTAACCCTAACCCTAACCCTAACCCGAACCGTAACCCTAACCCTAACCCTAATCCTGACCCTAAGATGCCTAACCCTAAATGGAACTCTAAACCTCAGCTGTGCATGGCATGTACATAACCCTAATCCTAACCCTAACCCTAACCCTAACCCTAACCCTAACCCTAAACCTAACTTTAATCCTGACCCTAAGAGGCCTAACCCTAAACGCAACTCTAAACCTCAGCTGTGCATGGCATGTAAGTAACCCTAACCCTAACCCTAACCCTAACCCTAACCCTAACCCTAACCCTAACCCTAACCCTTACCCTAACCCTAACCCTAACCTCAGCTGTGCATGGCATGTACCTAACCCTAACTCTAACCCTAACCCTAACCCTAACCCTAACCCTAAGAGACCTAATCCTAAACGGAACTCTAAACGTCAGCTGTGCATGGCATGTACCTAACCCTAACCCTAACCCTAACCCTAACCCTAACCCTAACCCTAACCCTAACCCTAACCCTAACCCTAACCCTAACCCTAACCCTAAGAGGCCTAACCCTAAACGGAGCTCTAAACCTCAGCTGTGCATGGCATGTAGGTAACCCTAACCCTAACCCTAACCCTAACCCTAACCCTAACCGTAACCCTAACCCTAACCCTAACCTTAACCCTAACCCTAACCCTAACCCTAACCCTAACCCTAATCCTGACCCTAAGAGGCCTATCCCTAAACGGATCTCTAAACCTCAGCTGTGCATGGCATGTACATAACCCTAACCCTAACCCTAACCCTAACCATAAACCTAACCCTTACCCTAACCCTAAACCTAGCCCTAATCCTGACCCTAAGAGGCCTAACCCTAAATGCAATCTAAACCTCAGCTGTGCATGGCATGTAAGTAACCCTAACCCTAACCCTAACCCTAACCCTAACCCTAACCCTAACCCTAACCCTAACCCTAACCCTAACCCTAACCCTAACCCTAATCCTGACCCTAAGAGGCCTAACCCTAAACGGAACACTAAACCTCAGCTGTGCATGGCATGTGCATAACCCTAACCCTAACCCTAACCGTAACCCTAACCGTAACCCTAAGAGACCTAACACTAAACGGAACTCTAAACCTCAGCTGTGCATGGCATGTACATAACCCTAACCCTAACCCTAACCCTAACCCTAACCCTAAAAGTCCTAACCCTAAACGGAACTCTAAACCTCAGCTGTGCATGGCATGTCCCTAACCCTAACCCTAACCCTAACCCTAACCCTAACCCTAACCCTAACCCTAACCCTAACCCTAACCCTAACCCTAACCCTAAGACGCCTAACCCTAAATGGAGCTCAAAACCTCAGCTGTGCATGGCATGTAGGTAACCGTAAGCCTAACCGAAACCGTAACCCTAACCCTAACCCTAACCCTAACCCTAACCCTAACCCTAACCCTAACCCTAATCCTGACCCTAAGAGGCCTATCCCTAAATGGAACTCTAAACCTCAGCTGTGCATGGCATGTACATAACCCTAACCCTAACCCTAACCCTAAACCTAACCCTAACCCTAACCCTAAACCTAACCCTAATCCTGACCCTAAGAGGTCTAACCCTAAACGCAACTCTAAACCTCAGCTGTGCATGGCATGTAGATAACCCTAACCCTAACCCTAATCCTGACCCTAAGAGGCCTAACCCTAAATGCAACTCTAAACCTCAGCTGTGCATGGCATGTACCTAACCCTAAACCTAACCCTAACCCTAACCCTAACCCTAACCCTAACCCTAACCCTAACCCTAACCCTAAGAGGCCTAACCCTAAACGGAGCTCTAAACCTCAGCTGTGCATGGCATGTAGGTAACCGTAAGCCTAACCCTAACCGTAACCCTAACCCTAACCCTAACCCTAACCCTAACCCTAACCCTAACCCTAACCCTAATCCTGACCCTAATCCTGACCCTAAGAGGCCTATCCCTAAACGGAACTCAAAACCTCATCTGTGCATGGCATGTGCATAACCCTAACCCTAACCCTAACCCTAACCCTAACCCTAACCCTAACCCTAACCCTAATCCTGACCCTAAGAGTCCTATCCCTAAACGGAACTCTAAACCTCAGCTGTGCATGGCATGTAAATAACCCTAACCCTAACCCTAACCCTAACCCTAACCCTAACCCTAATCCTGACCCTAAGATGCCTAACCCTAAACGGAACTCTAAACCTCAGCTGTGCATGGCATGTAGGTAACCCTAACCCTAACCCTAATCCTGACCCTAAGAGGCCTAACCCTAAATGCAACTCTAAACCTCAGCTGTGCATGGCATGTACGTAACCCTAACCCTAAACCTACCCCTAACCCTAACCCTAACCCTAACCCTAACCCTAACCCTAACCCTGACCCTAAGAGGCCTAACCGTAAACGGAACTCAAAACCTCAGTTGTGCATGGCATGTACCTAACCCTCACCCTAACCCTAACCCTAACCCCAACCCTAACCCTAACCCTAACCCTAACCCTAATCCTGACCTTAAGAGGCCTAACCCTAAACGGAACTCAAAACCTCAGCTGTGCATGGCATGTGCATAACCCTAACCCTAACCCTAACCGTAACCCTAACCGTAACCCTAAGAGGCCTAACACTAAACGGAACTCTAAACCTCAGCTGTGCATGGCATGTAACTAACCCTAACCCTAACCCTAACCCTAACCCTAACCCTAACCCTAACCCTAAAAGACCTAACCCTAAACGGAACTCTAAACCTCAGCTGTGCATGGCATGTCCCTAACCCTAACCCTAACCCTTATTCTAAACCTAACCCTAACCCTAACCCTAACCCTAACCCTAACCCTAACCCTAACCCTAACCCTAACCCTAATCCTGACCCTAAGAGGCCTATCCCTAAATGGAACTCTAAACCTCAGCTGTGCATTGCATGTACATAACCCTAACCCTAACCCTAACCCTAACCGTAACCCTAACCCTAACCGTAACCCTAACCCTAGGAGACCTAACCCTAAACGGAACTCAAAACCTCAGCTGTGCATGGCATGTACCTAACCCTAACCCTAACCCTAACCCTAACCCTAACCCTAACCCTAACCCTAACCCTAACCTCAGCTGTGCATGGCATGTACCTAACCCTAACCCTAACCCTAACCCTAACCCTAACCCTAACCCTAACCCTAAGAGGCCTAACCCTAAACGGAACTCTAAACCTCAGCTGTGCATGGCATGTAGGTAACCCTAACCCTAACCCTAACCGTAACCCTAACCCTAACCCTAACCCTAACCCTAACCCTAACCCTAACCCTAACCCTAACCCTAACCCTAACCCTAATCCTGACCCTAAGAGGCCTATACCTAAACGGAACTCTAATCCTCAGCTGTGCATGGCTTGTACCTAACCCTAACCCTAATCCTAACCCTAACCCTAACCCTAACCCTAACCCTAAACCTAACCCTAGGAGACCTAACCTTAACGGAACTCAAAACCTCAGCTGTGCATGGCATGTACCTAACCCTAACCCTAACCCTAACCCTAACCCTAACCCTAACCCTAACCCTAACCCTAACCCTAACCCTAACCCTAACCCTAACCCTAAGAGACCTAACCCTAAACGGAACTCTAAACCTCAGCTGTGCATGGCATGTACCTAACCCTAACCCTAACCCTAACCCTAACCCTAACCCTAACCCTAACCCTAACCCTAACCCTAACCCTAACCCTAAGAGACTTAACCCTACACGGAAGTCAAAACCTCAGCTGTGCATGGCATGTACCTAACCCTAACCCTAACCCTAACCCTAACCCTAACCCTAACCCTAACCGTAACCCTAAGAGACCTAACCCTACACGGAATTCTAAACCTCAGCTGTGCATGGCATGTACATAACCCTAACCCTAACCCTAACCCTA
>NW_026599597.1:1140000-1142500 GCF_023634155.1 Falco peregrinus | reverse complement strand
CTAACCCTAACCCTAACCCTAACCCTAACCCTAACCCTAACCCTAACCCTAAGAGGCCTAACCCTAAACGGAGCTCTAAACCTCAGCTGTGCATGGCATGTAGGTAACCCTAACCCTAACCCTAACCCTAACCCTAACCCTAACCCTAAACCTGACCCTAAGAGGCCTATCCCTAAACGGAACTCTAAACCTCAGCTGTGCATGGCATGTACATAACCCTAACCCTAACCCTAACCCTAACCCTAACCCTAACCCTAATCCTGACCCTAAGATGCCTAACCCTAAACGGAACTCTAAACCTCAGCTGTGCATGGCATGTAGGTAACCCTAACCCTAACCCTAATCCTGACCCTAAGAGGCCTAACCCTAAATGCAACTCTAAACCTCAGCTGTGCATGGCATGTACGTAACCCTAACCCTAAACCTACCCCTAACCCTAACCCTAACCCTAACCCTAACCCTAACCCTAACCCTGACCCTAAGAGGCCTAACCGTAAACGGAACTCAAAACCTCAGTTGTGCATGGCATGTACCTAACCCTCACCCTAACCCTAACCCTAACCCCAACCCTAACCCTAACCCTAACCCTAACCCTAATCCTGACCTTAAGAGGCCTAACCCTAAACGGAACTCAAAACCTCAGCTGTGCATGGCATGTGCATAACCCTAACCCTAACCCTAACCGTAACCCTAACCGTAACCCTAAGAGACCTAACACTAAACGGAACTCTAAACCTCAGCTGTGCATGGCATGTAACTAACCCTAACCCTAACCCTAACCCTAACCCTAACCCTAACCCTAACCCTAAAAGACCTAACCCTAAACGGAACTCTAAACCTCAGCTGTGCATGGCATGTCCCTAACCCTAACCCTAACCCTAATTCTAAACCTAACCCTAACCCTAACCCTAACCCTAAGAGGCCTAACCCTAAACGGAGCTCTAAACCTCAGCTGTGCATGGCATGTAGGTAACCGTAAGCCTAACCCTAACCGTAACCCTAACCGTAACCCTAACCCTAACCCTAACCCTAACCCTAACCCTAACCCTAACCCTAACCCTAACCCTAACCCTAATCCTGACCCTAAGAGGCCTATCCCTAAATGGAACTCTAAACCTCAGCTGTGCATTGCATGTACATAACCCTAACCCTAACCCTAACCCTAACCGTAACCCTAACCCTAACCGTAACCCTAACCCTAGGAGACCTAACCCTAAACGGAACTCAAAACCTCAGCTGTGCATGGCATGTACCTAACCCTAACCCTAACCCTAACCCTAACCCTAAACCTAACCCTAACCCTAACCCTAACCCTAACCCTAACCTCAGCTGTGCATGGCATGTACCTAACCCTAACCCTAACCCTAACCCTAACCCTAACCCTAACCCTAACCCTAAGAGGCCTAACCCTAAACGGAACTCTAAACCTCAGCTGTGCATGGCATGTAGGTAACCCTAACCCTAACCGTAACCCTAACCCTAACCCTAACCCTAACCCTAACCCTAACCCTAACCCTAACCCTAACCCTAACCCTAACCCTAACCCTAACCCTAATCCTGACCCTAAGAGGCCTATACCTAAACGGAACTCTAATCCTCAGCTGTGCATGGCTTGTACCTAACCCTAACCCTAATCCTAACCCTAACCCTAACCCTAACCCTAACCCTAAACCTAACCCTAGGAGACCTAACCTTAACGGAACTCAAAACCTCAGCTGTGCATGGCATGTACCTAACCGTAACCCTAACCCTAACCCTAACCCTAACCCTAACCCTAACCCTAACCCTAACCCTAACCCTAACCCTAACCCTAACCCTAAGAGACCTAACCCTAAACGGAACTCTAAACCTCAGCTGTGCATGGCATGTACCTAACCCTAACCCTAACCCTAACCCTAACCCTAACCCTAACCCTAACCCTAACCCTAACCCTAACCCTAACCCTAACCCTAACCCTAAGAGACCTAACCCTACACGGAAGTCAAAACCTCAGCTGTGCATGGCATGTACCTAACCCTAACCCTAACCCTAACCCTAACCCTAACCCTAACCCTAACCGTAACCCTAAGAGACCTAACCCTACACGGAATTCTAAACCTCAGCTGTGCATGGCATGTACATAACACTAACCCTAACCCTAACCCTAAACCTAACCCTAATCCTGACCCTAAGAGGCCTAACCCTAAACGCAACTCTAAACCTCAGCTGTGCATGGCATGTAGGTAACCCTAACCCTAACCCTAACCGTAACCCTAACCCTAACCCTAACCCTAACCCTAAACCTAACCCTAACCCTAATAGACCTAACCCTAAACGGAACTCTAAACCTCAGCTGTGCATGGCATGTACCTAACCCTAACCCTAACCCTAACCCTAACCCTAACCCTAACCCTAACCCTAACCCTAACCCTAACCCTAACCCTAACCCTAGGAGGCCTAACCCTAAACGGAGCTCTAAACCTCAGCTGTGCATGGCATGTAGGTAACCCTAACCCTAACC
>NW_026599597.1:1132500-1135000 GCF_023634155.1 Falco peregrinus | reverse complement strand
ACCCTAACCCTAACCCTAACCCTAACCCTAAGAGACCTAACCCTACACGGAACTCAAAACCTCAGCTGTGCATGGCATGTACCTAACCCTAAGCCTAACCCTAACCCTAACCCTAACCCTAACCCTAACCCTAACCCTAACCCTAAGAGACCTAACCCTAAACGGAACTCTAAACCTCAGCTGTGCATGGCATGTACCTAACCCTAACCCTAACCCTAACCCTAACCCTAACCCTAACCCTAACCCTAACCGTAACCCTAAGAGACCTAACCCTACACGGAATTCTAAACCTCAGCTGTGCATGGCATGTACATAACCCTAACCCCAACCCTAACCCTAACCCTAAACCTAACCCTAAACCTGACCCTAAGAGGCCTAACCCTAAACGCAACTCTAAACCTCAGCTGTGCATGGCATGTAGGTAACCCTAACCCTAACCCTAACCGTAACCCTAACCCTAACCCTAACCCTAACCCTAACCCTAAACCTAACCCCAACCCTAATAGACCTAACCCTAAACGGAACTCAAAACCTCAGCTGTGCATGGCATGTACCTAACCCTAACCCTAACCCTAACCCTAACCCTAACCCTAACCCTAACCCTAAGAGGCCTAACCCTAAACGGAGCTCTAAACCTCAGTTGTGCATGGCATGTAGGTAACCCTAACCCTAACCCTAACCCTAACCGTAACCCGAACCCTAACCCTAACCCTAACCCTAAACCTAACCCTAACCCTAACCCTAACCCTAACCCTAACCCTAATCCTGACCCTAAGATGCCTAACCCTAAATGGAACTCTAAACCTCAGCTGTGCATGGCATGTACATAACCCTAACGCTAACCCTAACTCTAACCCTAACCCTAACCCTAAACCTAACTTTAATCCTGACCCTAAGAGGCCTAACCCTAAACGCAACTCTAAACCTCAGCTGTGCATGGCATGTAAGTAACCCTAACCCTAACCCTAACTCTAACCCTAACCCTAACCCTAACCCTAACCCTTACCCTAACCCTAACCCTAACCTCAGCTGTGCATGGCATGTACCTAACCCTAACCCTAACCCTAACCCTAACCCTAACCCTAAGAGACCTAACCCTAAACGGAACTCTAAACGTCAGCTGTGCATGGCATGTACCTAACCCTAACCCTAACCCTAACCCTAACCCTAACCCTAACCCTAACCCTAACCCTACCCCTAAGAGGCCTAACCCTAAACGGAGCTCTAAACCTCAGCTGTGCATGGCATGTAGGTAACCCTAACCCTAACCCTAACCCTAACCCTAACCCTAACCCTAATCCTGACCCTAAGAGGCCTATCCCTAAACGGAACTCTAAACCTCAGCTGTCCATGGCATGTACA
The DNA here is from genome assembly GCF_023634155.1 of Falco peregrinus. Taxonomy (NCBI): domain Eukaryota; kingdom Metazoa; phylum Chordata; class Aves; order Falconiformes; family Falconidae; genus Falco; species Falco peregrinus. The sequence continues at coordinate 1,133,638 of NW_026599597.1, read as the reverse complement.
TAACCCTAACCCTAACCCTAACCCTAACCCTAACCCTAACCCTAACCCTAACCCTAATCCTGACCCTAAGATGCCTAACCCTAAACGGAACTCTAAACCTCAGCTGTGCATGGCATGTAGGTAACCCTAACCCTAACCCTAATCCTGACCCTAAGAGGCCTAACCCTAAATGCAACTCTAAACCTCAGCTGTGCATGGCATGTACGTAACCCTAACCCTAAACCTACCCCTAACCCTAACCCTAACCCTAACCCTAACCCTAACCCTAACCCTGACCCTAAGAGGCCTAACCGTAAACGGAACTCAAAACCTCAGCTGTGCATGGCATGTACATAACCCTAACCCTAACCCTAACCCTAACCCTAACCCTAACCCTAACCCTAACCCTAACCCTAATCCTGACCCTAAGAGGCCTATCCCTAAATGGAACTCTAAACCTCAGCTGTGCATTGCATGTACCTAACCCTAACCCTAACCCTAACCCTAACCGTAACCCTAACCCTAACCGTAACCCTAACCCTAGGAGACCTAACCCTAAACGGAACTCAAAACCTCAGCTGTGCATGGCATGTACCTAACCCTAACCCTAACCCTAACCCTAACCCTAACCCTAACCCTAACCCTAACCCTAACCCTAACCCTAACCCTAACCCTAACCCTAACCCTAACCCTAACCCTAAGAGGCCTAACCCTAAACGGAGCTCTAAACCTCAGCTGTGCATGGCATGTAGGTAACCGTAAGCCTAACCCTAACCGTAACCCTAACCGTAACCCTAACCCTAACCCTAACCCTAACCCTAACCCTAACCCTAACCCTAACCCTAACCCTAACCCTAATCCTGACCCTAAGAGGCCTATCCCTAAATGGAACTCTAAACCTCAGCTGTGCATTGCATGTACATAACCCTAACCCTAACCCTAACCCTAACCGTAACCCTAACCCTAACCGTAACCCTAACCCTAGGAGACCTAACCCTAAACGGAACTCAAAACCTCAGCTGTGCATGGCATGTACCTAACCCTAACCCTAACCCTAACCCTAACCCTAACCCTAACCCTAACCCTAACCCTAACCCTAACCTCAGCTGTGCATGGCATGTACCTAACCCTAACCCTAACCCTAACCCTAACCCTAACC
>NW_026599597.1:1125000-1127500 GCF_023634155.1 Falco peregrinus | reverse complement strand
AAACCTCAGCTGTGCATTGCATGTACATAACCCTAACCCTAACCCTAACCCTAACCGTAACCCTAACCCTAACCGTAACCCTAACCCTAACCCTAACCCTAACCCTAATCCTGACCCTAAGAGGCCTAACCCTAAACGGAACTCTAAACCTCAGCTGTGCATGGCATGTACCTAACCCTAACCCTAACCCTAACCCTAGCCCTAACCGTAACCCTAACCTCAGCTGTGCATGGCATGTACCTAACCCTAACCCTAACCCTAACCCTAACCCTAACCCTAACCCTAACCCTAACCCTAAGAGGCCTAACCCTAAACGGAACTCTAAACCTCAGCTGTGCATGGCATGTAGGTAACCCTAACCCTAACCCTAACCGTAACCCTAACCCTAACCCTAACCCTAACCCTAACCCTAACCCTAACCCTAACCCTAACCCTAACCCTAACCCTAACCCTAATCCTGACCCTAAGAGGCCTATACCTAAACGGAACTCTAAACCTCAGCTGTGCATGGCATGTACCTAACCCTAACCCTAATCCTAACCCTAACCCTAACCCTAACCCTAACCCTAACCCTAAACCTAACCCTAGGAGACCTAACCTTAACGGAACTCAAAACTTCAGCTGTGCATGGCATGTACCTAACCGTAACCCTAACCCTAACCCTAACCCTAACCCTAACCCTAACCCTAACCCTAACCCTAACCCTAACCCTAACCCTAACCCTAACCCTAACCCTAACCCTAACCCTAACCCTAACCCTAACCCTAACCCTAACCCTAACCCTAACCCTAAGAGACCTAACCCTAAACGGAACTCTAAACCTCAGCTGTGCATGGCATGTACCTAACCCTAACCCTAACCCTAACCCTAACCCTAACCCTAACCCTAACCCTAACCCTAACCCTAACCCTAACCCTAACCGTAACCCTAAGAGACCTAACCCTACACGGAATTCTAAACCTCAGCTGTGCATGGCATGTACATAACCCTAACCCTAACCCTAACCCTAACCCTAACCCTAACCCTAACCCTAAGAGGCCTAACCCTAAACGGAGCTCTAAACCTCAGTTGTGCATGGCATGTAGGTAACCCTAACCCTAACCCTAACCCTAACCGTAACCCTAACCCTAACCCTAACCCTAACCCTAACCCTAACCCTAACCCTAACCCTAACCCTAACCCTAACCCTAACCGTAACCCTAAGAGACCTAACCCTACACGGAATTCTAAACCTCAGCTGTGCATGGCATGTACATAACCCTAACCCTAACCCTAACCCTAACCCTAACCCTAACCCTAACCCTAAGAGGCCTAACCCTAAACGGAGCTCTAAACCTCAGTTGTGCATGGCATGTAGGTAACCCTAACCCTAACCCTAACCCTAACCGTAACCCTAACCCTAACCCTAACCCTAACCCTAACCCTAACCCTAACCCTAACCCTAACCCTAACCCTAACCCTAACCCTAACCCTAACCCTAACCCTAACCCTAATCCTGACCCTAAGATGCCTAACCCTAAATGGAACTCTAAACCTCAGCTGTGCATGGCATGTACATAACCCTAACCCTAACCCTAACTCTAACCCTAACCCTAACCCTAAACCTAACTTTAATCCTGACCCTAAGAGGCCTAACCCTAAACGCAACTCTAAACCTCAGCTGTGCATGGCATGTAAGTAACCCTAACCCTAACCCTAACCCTAACCCTAACCCTAACCCTAACCCTAACCCTAACCCTAACCCTAACCCTAACCTCAGCTGTGCATGGCATGTACCTAACCCTAACTCTAACCCTAACCCTAACCCTAACCCTAACCCTAAGAGACCTAACCCTAAACGGAACTCTAAACCTCAGCTGTGCATGGCATGTACCTAACCCTAACCCTAACCCTAACCCTAACCCTAACCCTAACCCTAACCCTAATCCTAAGAGGCCTAACCCTAAACGGAGCTCTAAACCTCAGCTGTGCATGGCATGTAGGTAACCCTAACCCTAAACCTAACCCTAACCCTAACCCTTACCGTAACCCTAACCCTAACCCTAACCCTAACCCTAACCCTAACCCTAACCCTAACCCTAACCCTAACCCTAACCCTAACCCTAATCCTGACCCTAACCCTAACCCTAATAGACCTAACCCTGAACGGAACTCAAAACCTCAGCTGTGCATGGCATGTACCTAACCCTAAGCCTAAGCCTAAGCCTAAGCCTAACCCTAACCCTAACCCTAACCCTAACCCTAACCGTAACCCTAAGATACCTAACACTAAACGGAACTCTAAACCTCAGTTGTGCATGGCATGTACCTAACCCTAACCCTAACCCTAACCCTAACCCTAACCCTAACCCTAACCCTATCCCTAACCCTAAAAGACCTAACCCTAAACGGAACTCTAAACCTCAGCTGTGCATGGCATGTACCTAACCCTATCCCTAACCCTAACCCTAACCCTAACCCTAACCCTAACCCTAACCCTAACCCTAACCCTAAAAGACCT
>NW_026599597.1:1090000-1092500 GCF_023634155.1 Falco peregrinus | reverse complement strand
ACCCTAATCCTAACCCTAAAAGACCTAACACTAAACGGAACTCTAAACCTCAGCTGTGCATGGCATGTCCCTAACCCTAACCCTAACCCTAACCCTAACCCTAACCCTAACCCTAAGAGGCCTAACCCTAAACGGAGCTCTAAACCTCAGCTGTGCATGGCATGTAGGTAACCGTAAGCCTAACCCTAACCGTAACCCTAACCCTAACCCTAACCCTAACCCTAATCCTGACCCTAAGAGGCCTAACCCTAAACGGAACACTAAACCTCAGATGTGCATGGCATGTGCATAACCCTAACCCTAACCCTAACCCTAACCCTAACCCTAAGAGACCTAACACTAAACGGAACTCTAAACCTCAGCTGTGCATGGCATGTACCTAACCCTAACCCTAACCCTAACCCTAACCCTAACCCTAACCCTAACCCTAAAAGACCTAAACCTAAACGGAACTCTAAACCTCAGCTGTGCATGGCATGTCCCTAACCCTAACCCTAACCCTAACCCTAACCCTAAGCCTAACCCTAACCCTAACCCTAACCCTAACCCTAACCCTAACCCTAACCCTAACCCTAGGAGTTCTAACCCTAAACGGAACTCAAAACCTCAGCTGTGCATGGCATGTACCTAACCCTAACCCTAACCCTAACCCTAACCCTAACCCTAACCCTAACCTTAAGAGACCTAACCCTAAACGGAACTCAAAACCTCAGCTGTGCATGGCATGTACGTAACCCTAACCCTAACCCTAACCCTAACCCTAACCCTAACCCTAACCGTAACCCTAAGAGACCTAACACTAAACGGAACTCTAAACCCCAGTTGTGCATGGCATGTACCTAACCCTATCCCTAACCCTAACCCTAACCCTAACCCTAACCCTAACCCTAACCCTAACCGTAACCCTAAGAGACCTAACCCTAAACGGAACTCTAAACCTCAGCTGTGCATGGCATGTACCTAACCCTAACCCTAACCCTAACCCTAACCCTAACCCTAACCCTAACCCTAACCCTAACCCTAACCCTAAGAGACCTAACCCTAAACGGAACTCTAAACCTCAGCTGTGCATGGCATATACCTAACCCTAACCCTAACCCTAACCCTAACCCTAACCCTAATCCTGACCCTAAGAGACCTAACACTAAACGGAACTCTAAACCTCAGCTGTGCATGGCATGTACCTAACCCTAACCCTAACCCTAACCCTAACCCTAACCCTAACCCTAACCCGAACCCTAACCCTAATCCTAAACCTAACCCTAATCCTGACCCTAAGAGGCCTAAACCTAAACGGAACTCTAAACCTCAGCTGTGCATGGCATGTACATAACCCTAACGCTAACCCTAAACCTAAACCTAACCCTAAGTCTAACCCTAACCCTAACCCTAACCCTAACCTAACCCTAACCCTAACCCTAAACCTAACCCTAACCCTATCCCTAAAACTTACCCTAAGAGAGCTAACCCTAAACGGAGCTCTAATCCTCAGCTGTGCATGGCATGTACCTAACCCTAACCCTAACCCTAACCCTAACCCTAAAAGACCTAACCCTAAACGGAACTGAAAACCTCAGCTGTGCATGTCATGTGCCTAACCCTAACCCTAACCCTAACCCTAACCCTAAACCTAAACCTAACCCTAAAAGACCTAACCCTAAACGGAACTCTAAACCTCAGCTGTGCATGGCATGTACATAACCCTAACCCTAACCCTAACCCTAACCCTAACCCTAACCCTAACCCTAACCCTAACCCTAACCCTAAAAGACCTAAACCTAAACGGAACTCTAAACCTCAGCTGTGCATGGCATGTCCCTAACCCTAACCCTAACCCTAACCCTAACCCTAACCCTAAGCCTAACCCTAACCCTAACCCTAACCCTAACCCTAACCCTAACCCTAACCCTAAAAGACCTAACCCTAAACGGAACTCTAAACCTCACCTGTGCATGGCATGTCCCTAACCCTAACCCTAACCCTAACCCTAACCCTAACCCTAACCCTAACCCTAACCCTAACCCTAACCCTAAGAGGCCTAACCCTAAACGGAGCTCTAAACCTCAGCTGTGCATGGCATGTAGGTAACCGTAAGCCTAACCCTAAATGTAACCCTAACCGTATCCCTAACCGTAACCGTAACCGTAACCGTAACCCTAACCCTAACCCTAACCCTAACCCTAACCCTAACCCTAACCCTAACCCTAATCCTGACCCTAAGAGGCCTATCCCTAAATGGAACTCTAAACCTCAGCTGTGCATGGCATGTACATAACCCTAACCCTAACCCTAACCCTAACCCTAACCCTAACCCTAACCCTAAACCTAACCCTAATCCTGACCCTAACAGGCCTAACCCTAAACGCAACTCTAAACCTCAGCTGTGCATGGCATGTATCTAACCCTAACCCTAACCCTAACCCTAACCCTAACCCTAAGAGACCTAACCCTAAACGGAACTCAAAAGCTCAGCTGTGCATGGCATGTACGTAACCCTAAC